>NW_021319486.1:1122008-1213517 GCF_001605985.2 Dendrobium catenatum
AGCTACATTTGCATCTCATTTTGAATCTTTCTCATCTTCTCTCTCTCTTGTTAGGTCAGCAACCCTCAAGCTAATAATTTCTTCAGCTCTTCTAATATTATAAAATACTAAAGTAGATGTACTACCCTTATAATACCTAAGCCATAAACCATCCCTTTCTATCTTCCTCCAATAACTAACCACCATTGATACTTAGAATATTGGGTCGATCTTAAAAATGATCCATCACCAGTAAAATGCTGACTTTTCCAAAGTCATATAAAATTATCTTGTAGGAATAAATTCATAAAATAAATTTTTTATTTATTTTGTATTATTATTAAAAAAATTATACTCACGTGAGCTTTTCTCTCCTTCTTATCAACCCACTGATGATCAACTTGATATTGGTGAGTCATTATATGCAGCTGCAATGTTGTCGGCTCCCGACCAAGATACTCCTACAAATAGAAAATATAGTTAAAATAATATACATATATTAAATAAACTAATTAAAATAATATTTTACCTTTCATCATCTATATTTAGCATGAGGCATTGATCCCCAAGTATAAAGAGAGCTTTCTAAACCCCCATAGTCAGATGTTATATTTTGCTTATTCTACTCTCTTAATTTAGTGAACTCGGGGGTTGCCTAAGCTCTGCTCAAATCAGCCCATACTCCCTAGCCAATCCATAATGGATGTTGCCCAAAATTTTTAATATCCATAAATAAGTCCCTAAAATAAGTTGATCCACTCCTCTCAAAATTTATTTTGATCCTCATACCATGCGTAGATAACCATCTAAAATCTTTCTATAAAATATAGGCATAAAAATAATATTAATACAAATGAACTAAAAAATATAAAGCAATGCTAAAAAAATATCTGAAATTCTCTGAACCATATATCCCTAATTTCCTTTGAGATTTTCTTACATGATAAGTAAGAAGCATCGTATTTGCTCTGTATGATATCACAAATCTTATGGGTAGGTTGTATTGAGAGATTGAAGCTGTAGGTAAAATTTTTTGTCAATAATATATAATGGATCAAGTTATAATAACTTTATAAAATAAACTAAACTTATGTATCGCCCTCAGCTTCTATGTATACATGCTTATTTATTGATGTTGCAGGCTCCTCAGCACAAACATATACTTGTGTTTATGGTTCACCCTTTTTTGGTTGCATAAGTGGCTGATAATGATAGGGGGTGGTAACGAGAGTATGAATAGGTTGATGGAGCTATTTGTGTTGTTGGTGGAGGTTAATATGGATAGAGTTGAACTGAGTGTGTATGATCTAGAGAGATAAATTGAGAACTTATAAACATAAGAGGAGGGAAGTACCCAGGAAGGGGTGGTACTCCAACTATAACTAAATTTGTATGTCCCTTACCCTGCTCAGTGGGGAATTGATGCTAACTCCCAGGTGGTGGTGATGATATTACTAGTGGAACTGATATTTTCCCCTGACCTTCATCACCCAGTCTAAACCTATTTGGTCCAGTGCTCAACTATTTCTTATGATAAAATTTTAAGTAAAGAATCTATAAGGAGGATCATCATCTGAAGTCCTCTGCCAAAAAAGAAGCAATTAGTGAATTGTTATAATATATAAAAAATTAAGTTGTAATAATTATGAAGATTGCATAAGTAGAAATAAAAAAAATATAGAATATAGACTATTAAGTTGTAACAAATATGAAAAATTATATAAATATTGTTACAGAATGTATAATAATTTACATACAAACATGATTTAATAAGAGACATTTACCAAGATTTGTTTATTAACTTAATTTTCAAAAATTATAATACAATAAGTACATTACAATAAATTTAGTCACTTAAATTATAAGAACTATTCATAATCATAAATATTTTCATTGCTCTCCTAGGTATCTTTACTTTTCTTCTCATTCTCAATTGAAGAACTTGTCGAACTATTTACATCCTCTAATTACATCAATATTATATGTTGTAATTGACATCTCATCAATTTCAAAAGACCTATAATTCGATATCTCATCCTCTTGATGTGCAATTATTATAATGTATTATTGGTCAACTATACCTCATGCTTTTTATTTTTATGACAGCAAGAAAATCTTATTATCTCTGTGACAACTAGGATATTTGCTGAAATAAATTTGAACATCTTAACTTACTATTATCAATAGATCAAACTTATTATATCTTATACTATGTTTTACTTTTTTAGAATTATGATATATAGGATAAACCCTTGTATCTCTATTCGGTATTAGATCATACCATTGATAGTTGAACAAACATATAAGATTCTCATATTCTCCTAGGTAATGTAGCTTAAGAACCTTATTCAGAATACTATAATAATCACACTCATCTTTTTCATGAGTATTTCCTCTAACACAAACTTCATTAATTTTAGTTTTTCTTTCTTCACTCTATGACTTGGAATGAAATCTAAACCTATTATCTATATATAGGTTAAGTGTTTACTTTTCACATTGGGCCCCACACTAGTACATGTAGCCCTTTATCAAAAATCTTATTACATGGGTTATGTACCTAAGAAAAAATTTAAATATTAGGGCTTCTAGTATTAAATAAAATGTAATCAATAAAAAATTAGAAATTTAAGGGCTCATGTAAAATCTAAATTAAGTTGTAAATTCATTTGCAACAAGTTGCTCAACATCTGTAGTATTTATTAGAGGCAAATCACTACAGGAAAATCACTAATTACCGGCAATTTATTCCGGCGGTTACTAGTAGCTTTCCAACAATTTTGTAAAACACCGGCGGCTTCTCTGCTGTTCAAAAACTGCAGGTAAAAACTGTGGTTTCTGGCAGTGTTTTTTCGATAATTTTTTTCACTAGCAGTTTTCTGGTGATTTATACAACCGGTTAGGTTCCAGCGGTCCAAGCGCAGGTAACCACCGGTTTTATTACCGACAGTGTACCGGCCATTCCACTGCCGGTATAATTATCATCGTTATTACAACATAGACTGTCGGTATGCCGCCGATACGCCGCCACTGATTTTACCGGTGGCTTACCAGCGGTTCAAAGCGAATGAAGTGCCATCAGTGAGACCGTTGGCGTGTCGCCGGTGTACCGCCAGACACCGTCGGTATTTACCTGCAAATGTAGTAGTTTTTGGTGACTTTATTTAGGCGTTCGATATCAATAATCACTTCATAATTTTATGGTGCTGAATGCTAGCCATTAAAAGACAAGCATAATACTAAGTTAAGTGTTGTAGAGATGAGGATGCTTAGGTCTACCTCTACCTTTCTTAACATAAGTCAAATTTAATACCTCTACTTTCCTAACCGAGTCATCTGAAGTCTATCGTTTTATATGACCATACCATCTAAGACGACACTCTCTGATTTCATCATCCACTAGAGGTACTCCAACATTGTCACATATATGCTCATTTCGTATCCTATCTCTAAGGGTAAAGCCACCATCTAACTTGAATTCTACTGATAATATCCCCTTCTATTTCACTAACACTGAACAATAGATCCAAGATATCTAAAATGTGTGCTTTTATTAATGACTTGATCGCCCAAAGTCACAAACCCCTCACTAGGTCTATTACTACTAAAATTACAGTTCATATATTTAGTTTTAGATCTACTCAAGCGAAAACCTTTATACTCTATGGTTGACCTCCATAATTCAATTAAGTTTACCATCAACTCCCTCTCTAGTCTTATCAACAAGAAGAATATCATTAACAAAAAGCATACAACAAGGTACATCCTCTCGCAAATATCTAGTAAGAACATCCATGACTAAAGCAAAAATATATTGGCTTAAGGTTGATTGATGTAAAATCTAATCGAAATAGTAAAAACAACATCAAATTAATAAAAAAACTAAAAATGCAAACCTCGGAGGCCGATTTCGCACACGAGCGGGGAGCGGGGAGAAATCTTCAGCCATACAGTGGGGGCGAGATCTTTGTTTGGAGGACCTCATTGGTGGTCAGAGGGACCTCATCAGCAGTTGGAGGGTGCGTCTAGATCTTGAGAGGGTGGAGGAGACGGGGGTGAGCATCGTGTGGGAGAGAGAGGAGCAGGCAATAAAATGAAATGGAAGGCTCAGGATGGATTATTCTAGGGCAATTTTTGGCAGCTTTCCGGTGGTTTAGACAGCCGAAAATAATTTACTTAACACCGGCGGTCCAAGCTGCCGGTAACGTACTGGTAATATTTAATGATGGCAGGTTAACCGATGGTTTCTGGACCACCGCTCATTCCGGCCGCTTTAATTTACATAATCACCAGTTTGAACGCCGGTAAAAATTAGCAGTCACACCCTCGGTTAAGCCGCTGTTAGTATCGACGGTTGGAGAACCACCTGTAATTAATGAATTTCCTGTAGTAAATTACTTATAAAATACCTAGTGACAAATTATCCAAATAAGACTTTAGTATTAAAATTAGCATGATTCCTTTTGTACATTATGGGAAAACTTACTCTAAGATTGGTTGGACTTCTTGATATTTCAGTTGCACATAGAAAGTTATTATTTTGATTTCTAAATCATTAAGTAATCTTTCAATATATTTACTATTGGGCTTTTCATGAATTCTAAAGACTAATAATGCATATTGTGATTGCTCTTCAACATTCAAATCTGTATTATGACCAATTTTTGTTCTTACACTCCTATATGGTGCTCAAAGTAATAGGATCATAAGTGGGTGGGTGATTTTTTGAGACAAGTATGCCTCGCTTATCGATCCTTCTAGTCATACTTTATTCTTAATATAATTTTTAAACCTGTTCAAATATCTTTAAGATGATTATAATTATTAGTTACAATTACAAATATTTAAGATAACATATTAAAAACATATTTCATATCTCAAAATGATAAATCCAACAATATTACAAAGGTCTACCACTCTAACCTCATAAGATAGATAAACTAAATGATGTTCCATAGAATCAAAGAATCCAGGGGGAAAATTTTTCTAACTTGCTTAGGATGATTGGTATGTTCTCCTTACTCTTTCGTAAAGCATCTTCACTTACTTTAGAAGAATATAGGTCTTTAAAGAAAATGTTAAGCTTTGTCAATATATTCAATATGTAACCTGGTAATATACATACTATAATTGGAAGGAGAACCTCATAATTATGTGATAATCATAACTTTTTAATCCAAACAATCTCATAGATTTAAGGTCTACACATCAACTTAAGTTAGATCCATAGCCATCAGACAATTTAAACCTTGAAACCACTGCCATATTAATCTTTTTTTTTTTCAAACATGAAAGAGTAAGGTGATTTAGGCTTCATTTTTTTTGTCGTCACTAGTTGTTACTAACTCTAGATTTTTTTATCGGCAATAATGTCCATTATAGCTTTCACATTATCATTTCTCTTGCCTTTAACATCCATAATTATATTAAAAATATTATCAAAAAAGTTCTTCTCAATGTCCATAATCTCCATATTATGCCTTATCAAAGTTATTCTACAATATGGTAATGTGCAAAAAATATTTTTTTAATCTAATTATGTTGAAGACCATATCTTAAAAATATACACTCTAACAATATTAAAAAATTAATAATTTATTAAATACTAGAAAGTCTCTATAGTGCATCATAACCACTTAATCTGGTGCAGGAGGTGACCTATTAACTCTATTTTTAATTAATGCTTATTTACTTCTCCTAAATGGATGATCTGTTGATAAAAACATTCAATAACAATCAAATTAAATATTGTTTCCTCCATATTTTAGTATGAAAGATTTAGTATTCTCTATGTAGTTAGGGTAAGCTACTTTTCCTGCTGTGCTCCAGTAAAAAAACATATCATAAGCAAGAAAATTGCTAATGATCTAAAACAATGAAGCTCTAAAGAGAAAAGTTTGTTTGGTTGAGATATCATATGCGAGGTCACCTTCTTCCCATAAGAACTTGAGATAATCAATTAATTGTTACAAAAAATATTAATATTTGATTTTGGATTATGTGGTCTAGGTATTATAAGTCATAAAAATATATACAGGGTAGTATACACATCTCTGATGAATGGTTGTATGGTGTTAATATAATTGACCAACAAGAATATAATGAATCTATCTAACTGTATAGATTAAAACCATCAGCACATAATCCTAATCTTATGTTATGTGGCTCAGCAGCAAATGAAATAGGTGTTCGATCAAAATATTTCCACACTTCAGCATATGTTGGATGAGAAAGAATATCATTGTGTTAATTTTCCTTATGCCATCTCATATGATCTACTAAACTCATTGATACGTAGAGTCATTAAAGTTTTGGAATAATATGTAAATAAAATAAACAGAAATATGGAACATCTTTCTTTTGACAACGTTATTTTCTTGAGTTTAGTTTAAATCGAGGTGCATTACATGTGTGACAATAAACTTATATCATATCATCCTTATAGTATAACATATATCTATTTATACAATAATTAATTTTTGTAGCGATGAGACCCAACTTGGATATTAATTTCTTTATTCAATATAAATCTGTGGGGATTAAATTGTTAGCTGGACTTGTTTCCTTTAAAACACTAATAAAGTCATTAAAACAGTCATAAGGAATATTATATTTAATTTTGATACTTAGCATCCTAATAGCAATTGATAATTCTGAATAAGTTATGAAACCATACTAAATTAGTTTTTTAGTAGCATGTAGTAATTTAAGGATTTTTTTTTTTTTGCAATTGGAGACTCTTCCATGCTGGCCCTAAAATTAGGACCTGGTGAATCAAAAATAAGTTCTTCATATAGTCTACTCATTTGATCTTCATCAACTATTTTAAAAGTTATGGATATACTGGCATGAGTATCTTTGTATGGCTCGTATTCGCCTTGTGAGGTCCAAATCCAGTATTATTGAACAAATCCCCTACAATATAAATCACCCTTTACATCGTCGGGCTTAAAAAAATGCTTAATTATCATGCTTCGAGCATGGATATTTAAACATTCCATCAGACTTAAATGAAGGTAGGTGAGATGCGACTTATTTCTATGGCTCGTACTTGCCTTGTGAGGTCCAAATCCATTATTATTGAACAAATCCCCTACAATATAAATCAACCTTTACATCACCGGGCTTAAGAAATGCTTAATTTTCATGCTTCGAGCATGGATATTTAAACATTCCATCAGACTTAAATGAAGGTAGGTGAGATGCGACTTGAATAGGTGAGATGCGACTTGAATAAAAGTCTCAAAATCCTTCATAAATTCATCTATCAATCCTTTTCGACCCAGTAATAATATGTTATACATCCAATATTTCTGTTCTTAGATAATCATTTGGATGTTACATTAAATGTTCCCTACATAGTTGTGAAATGAATTATTAGAAAAGATGCAACCTTAAATCTCATTTAAATCTAATAAATAAATATCATTTCTAATAATTTTTTAGCTAAGTCTTTTTAGGTCTACCTCTACCTTTCTTAATATAAGTCAAATCTAATACCTCTACTTTTCAAACCGAGTCATCGGAAGGCCACCGTTTTAAGTGGTCAAACCATCTAAGGTGACTTATCTCTACAAAAATTAACTTAGTATTATGCTTCTCTTTTAATGCCAACATTTAGCACCATAAGCATTGCATGTCTCACCACCATCTTATAGAATTTTCTCTTAAGTTTGAGGGTGGCTTTTCTATCAAATAATAAGCCTGATGCATTCCTCCACTTCAACCATCCAACTTGAATTATTTTAATAAAATCCCTATATGTTTCACCCTTACTCTGAATAATAGATCCAATATTTCTAAAATGTGTACTCTTATTAATGACTTGATTTCCCAAAGTCACAATCCCTCACTAGGTGTATTACTACTAAAATTACACTCCAAATATTCAAATTTTAGATATACTCAAGTAAAAACCTTTAGAATCTAAGGTTGACCTCCAAAATTCAAGTTTACCTTTAACTCCATGTCCTGTCTTATGAACAAGAAGAATATCATCAGCAAAAAGTATAAACTAAGGTACATCCTCTCACAAATGTCTATTGAGAACATCCATTACTAAAGCAAAATGAGATGGGCATAAGACTTTCTCAAAATCAACCTTTAAATTCAAAGGTTGACCTCCATAATTCAAGTTTACCTACAACTCGCTCTCTAGTCTTATCAACAAGAAGAATATCAATAGCAAAAAGTATAAATTAACCAAGGTACATCCTATTGCAAATGTCTATTGAAGACATCCATGATTAAAGAAAAAAATTAAGGTGATGCATGGAGATCACCTTTGGCTAGGGCGGTCAAATGTGAGTGAGGGTGTCAGGGGTGAGGGTGCAGGCAGCATTCGGCTTGCTAGAGTTTTATTGATAAAATGAATGAGCACAGTTCAACGAGGTCGAGGGCAAGAGCATCTAGAAGAAAGAAAATGAGCCGCAATAATAAATGAGGAAGAAGGGAGGGGCTGTTCAATTTTAGGGCCCTTTCTGGCTTTTTTCTAGCAATTTTAATCACTAGAAACTTTTTTACTTAAAATATGGGCCTAAATTTTTGGTAAAAGCCACCACGAGAAAAAAATACCGGTGGTATTTCCAACTCTCGGTAGTTTAACGTTTAATATTGGTGGTTGAACCGTCTGTTAATAGAGGTGGTCAAACCACCAGTTTAATTATTAATCATTAGTATTTTCGACGATCAATTTGTTGTGAATCTGAATTCATGAAGTATAATTTTAATGATAACAAACATTTCTGATACTTCTATTTTTCTATGATTGTCTTGCTTAATAACTTTTCAGGTCCACAAGATCAAATTATAAATCAAGCTAGCTCAAGATTGAGTAGATTAGGACTGAGTTGGGTAGATTAGGACTGAGTCAGCCTGTAAGTTTATGTTAAGGGTCTTTTCTTTTTCTTGATTCAAATGTAACAAAGTGGGTCCTGGTGCTAAGTAATCTTGCACACACACTCTCTAAGGGAAAAATTCTATCTGTTTAAATTTTTCTATTTTTTATCATATCATCTGGGACTATCCCAAGTTGTTATAGATGATCATTTAAAAATAGAAACCTTAATTAGGACATCCTAGTTAAGGCAGCTGAAATTAAGCCAATTGTTCTGGATGATATTAGCATTGTCCTGGATGATAAGCTCAAATCAGAAAGAATCAGTTGCCAACTCTTTTAGGCATATTTTATTTTTGGACATCGTCCAGGACATCTTCTTGGATGATGCATTACAATTATGCCTAAATTAGTGAGATAATTAAGAAAAATAATTAAGGTTTGATTGCTCGATCATATGTTGACATCGTCCAGGACATCTATTAGACATCGTCCAGGACATCTTCTTGGACGATCGCAGGATTGTCTGGGATGATCAGTTAAACTAACCTTAGTTTATTCCTAGATGACTAGAGTAATGTTATGGACGATACTTGATATTTTGAACTAATCGTACAGGATGATCCATAAATAATTATGGACGATCAGTTATTTTTTCATCGTCCAAACATATAACCAGGGCGATGTTCTGGATGATATTTGACATTTTGAACTAATCAACAAGACTATCGTAAAATCATCCTGAACGATAAGTTATTTTCTCATCGTCCAAGCCAAGTAAAATTTGGCCAAATAAAGCAATTGTCTAGACAATATTCGACGCCTTAAACTAATTGTACAGGATGATGTTTCATCGTCCTGGATGATCAGAACAGAGAAACCTTCTAATCATCCAGACTCTCCCAGGTCATCCTGACTGATTGAACTGAATTTGTACTGATTGTACAGGATGATCCATTGATCGTCCTGGATGATATTTGTCGATTTTTTAAAATTTAGGGCAAATTTGAAGCCCTTCTTTATAAGACCTCTTGTCTAATCAGGAGAGGAACTTTTGCTGCTATCCTTACCTGAGAAAGCTAAGAGGAGAGGGACAGCAAGGGGGAGAGAGACAGGATCTTGTGAGGGGGAGTTTATGAGGGTTTCACAAAGGTTGCTCCAAGCAAGGATTTAAGTAGTCCTCTCCGGTCGTCGTCCCTGGTTCCTTTGAGGTTCGAGAGAGGTCTACTTCAGCAATTGATTGAGGTTCTCTGCCTGCTTCAGGAGGAAGCGAAAGGAGTCGGGTTCTCTGCCTGTTTAAAGAGGAAGCGAAAGGAGTTGTGTTCTCTGCCTCATCGGAGTCAGTGGAAAGGAGGTTTGTACATGCTTCTCTATCTTGTTGTGGGAGCAAAAGGAGAGTCATTGAGTTTAGTGTAATACCTGGAGGAGAGGCTCCTGGGAATGGATGTATGTCAAGTTGACCGAACCTCTATAAAATTTTGTGTGTTCCTTCTTGCTGCTTGGAGATCACCTTTGGCTAGGGCGGTCAAATGTGAGTGAGGGTGTCAGGGGTGAGGGTGCAGGAGGCATTCGGCTGGCCGGAGTTTTGTTGGTAAAATGAATGAGCACAGTTCAGCGAGGTTGAGGGCTTGAGCATCTGGAAGAAAGAAAATGAGCCACGATAATAAAATGAGGAAGAAGGGAGGGGTTGTTCAATTTTTGGGCCCTTTCTGCTTTTTTCTGGCAATTTTAATTGCTAGAAACTTTTTACTTAAAATATGCGACTAAATTTTTGGTAAAAGCCACCACGAGAAAAAAATACCGGCGGTATTTCCAACTTTCGGTAGTTTAATATTTAATATCGGCAACCGCCTGTTAATAGCGGAGGTCAAACCACCAGTTTAATTATTAATCGTCGGTATTTCCGACGATCAATTTGTTGTGAATCTGAATTCAATAATTATAATTTTAATGATAGCAAACATTTCTGATACTTCTACTAACTTTTTAGGTCCACAAGATCAAATTGCAAATCAAGCCAGCTCAAGATTGGATAGATTAGCACTGAGTCAGTCTATAAGTTTACGTCAAGGTTCTTTTCTTTTTCTTGATTCAAATGTAATAAAGTGGGTCCTAATGCTAAGTAACCTTGCACACACACTCTCTAGGGGAAAAATTATGTCTGTTTAAACTTTTCTATTTTTTATCATATCATCTGGGACTATCCCAAGTCCTTATAGATGATCATTTAAAAATAGAAACCTTAATTAGAGCATCCTAGTTAAGGCAGCTGAAATTAAGCCAATCGTCCTGGAAGATATTAGCATTGTCCTGGATGATAAGCTCAAATCAAAAAGAATCAATCGCTAACTCTTTTATGCATATTTTATTTTTGGACATCGTCCAGGACATCTTCTTGGAAGATGCATTACAATTATGCCTAAATTAGTCAGATAATTAAGGAAAATAATTAAGGTTTGATTGCTCAATCATATCGCCCTGGACGATCACAGGATTGTCTGGGACAATCAGTTAAACAAACCTTAGTTTCATCCTGGATGACTAGAGTAATGTTATGGACGATACTTGATGTTTTGAACTAATCGTACAGGATGATCCATAAATCATTATGGACGATCAGTTATTTTTCCATCGTCCAAACATATAATCAGGGCGATGTTCTGGATGATATTTGATATTTTGAACTAATCAACAAGACGATCGTGAAATCGTCCTGAACTAAAAGTTATTTTCTCATCGTCCAAGCCACGTAAAATTTGGCCAAATAGGGCAATTGTCAAGACAATATTCGACGCCTTAAACTAATAGTACAGGATGATGTTCTATCATCCTGGATGATCAGAACAAAGAAACCTTCTAATCGTCCAGACTCTCCTAGATCATCGTGACTGATTGAACTGAATTTGTACTGATTGTACAGGACGTCGATCATCCTGGACGATATTTGTCGATTTATTGAAATTTAAGGCAAATTTGAAGCCCTTCTTTATAAGACCTATTGTCTACTCAGGAGAGGATCTTTTGCTGTTGTCCTAACCTGAGAAAGGTAAGAGGAGATGGACAGCAAGGGAGAGAGAGAGGATGTTTTGAGGGGGAGTTTGTAAGGGTTTCACAAAGGTTGCTCTAAGCAAGGATTCAAGTAGTCCTCTCCGGTCGTCGTCCATGGTCCTTTGAGGTTCGAGAGAGGTCTACTTCAGTAATTGATTGAGGTTCTCTGCCTACTTCAGGAGGAAGCGAAATGAGTCGAGTTCTCTGCCTGTTTCAAGAGGAAGCGAAAGGAGTTGGGTTCTTTGCCTCACCGGAGTTAGTGGAAATGAGGTTTGTACAGGCTTCTCCACCTTGCTGTGGGAGCATAAGGAGAGTCACTGAGTTTAGTGCAATACCCGAAGGAGAGGCTCCTGGGATTGGATGTATGTTAAGTTGATCAAACCTCTAAAAAATTTTGTGTGTTCCTTCTTGTTGCTTTTCCGCGTTTAATTTTCGCACTTTAATTTTCTATGGTGAATGTTAGTTTGTTTTAAGATCGTGAAATTTGTTTGAAATTTTTTTTAAAACACCAATTCACCCCCATCCAATGAATTAAATTGAAGTTGGAGTGCTTCAGTGCCTGAGAAGCCCATCCTAGTAACAGCTTACCTGTAGATCTACAATAGTTTTTTTCGAGAATGCACTCAGCAGGATCAGGTTGCAAATGAATTCAGAAGATTTGTTGTACTATCAATAGCGATAGTCTAGTAGAGTCCACTTATTCAGCAAAAAAAAAATCCAAACATTGGAGGATTCACCAAATCAAATATCATTTCAATAGAAGATTGTGTCAGCAACCTGAGTTCCAAATTTTATGTTTCTTTCTGCAATCTCACATCACATAATCTCTTGTCATCCATCGAAGAATTCAATCGCAGCTTAAGAAGAACTTTTTTAATAAAACTTCAACATATCAGATAGTAACTGGGAAAGAGGCCATTTGAGTTTACTTCTATTTCCACTAATAAGTTTTAGAATTGAAGTCAAGTTAGCTTCTGAAAGAATATGATTCCGAAAAATAATGATAAATCATATAAAAACAAAGAGCAGAATCCTTTATAGCATTGTATGAGGCATATGGCCACCATCTTCATCTTCAAATTATGTAGGCCATTCTTCTTATTATAGACTTGCTTATAAAACTGCATAGTTTCATCAATTCTAAAGGACTTATTTAAACCAGAAATAAGATTCCTGTCCTAAAACTTATTCTTCTCGTTACCGTTTCAATTCTCTTAGTTTTCTGGACAATGGTAGGTATTTTAATATTTTTGTGTGTGTTTATCGTAGAAAATTCTCATAGTCCATAGACTATTTATATATGACTAATTTATTCCCAGAACATCATATTACTTTAATTTAAAATGTGGACCGTATAAATTTGATCCAAAATGGTATTACTTGTTGCAATTGTGATACAAATTTGGTCGCTTAACTATATAAAACTAATCCCAATTTAGTATGAAAATGATTATTTAGGACCATTTTTTTTCAAAGATTAAATTGAAGGGACTGACCATGTACAACAAATGGAAAACTATTTTGAAGTTTACCCTATGTTTATCAAGCTCAATCGATGTATCAGTATAATTTAGATTTCTTGCACGTATGCGTGAATAAAGGATTGTGTCAATTCATATTTTTGAAGGGTTCTAAATTACGCAGCTTATTTCATCTGCTGGCTGGGAGATTTGGGTACTAACCAAGAGGTCTTGGGTTTGAAGCCTACGTATCTGACATGCCACAATTAGCGCAAAAGTCTAAAAAAAAAAAGGTATGTTATCTTGGATCTATCAATTTTCATTATTGAGGGTTAGCTATCATGATTAAAAAAATGCTAAAGCTTTGAGATCCATTCTAATCAAAATTGTGATTTAAGATATTTGGGCTAACAAAATTGACAATCAATTCTAACACATAGAATCATTTTACCTTAACAAAATGGGCTCTTTTAGAGGTGGTTAGCTTGCTTTATTTGTTCAAAAATTCTTTCAAGGCAAGTCAGTTTCAAGGCTCCTCACAGTCTAACAAGCTTTAGCTTAAAGTAAACTGATCTTTTAGATTGACTGGTTAGCTGACTTCATAATTACTAAAATTGGATAGTGCATATTTGTAAAAATTTAATATCAGTTCATGCCAATTAACAAGCCTGCCTGTTGAAGTACCACTTCAGCTGTGTAAAAATAATATTTAAATTTCATCCTAATTTTGCGAAATTAGGTTTCAACCCCAATCTAACTTTTATTATGACTAATCAATTTAAATCAAAATAACAAGTTTGCTTCTGTTTTGACTCAATTTTTTGTTTAAGAACTAAAAATTTTAGAATTTGCTTTTAAAACTTTGAGTGAATTAAACTACAACAGGCAAGCCTCAAACTCAAAATCTCTTAGTTGGCAGCCTAAGCTCCCAACTAACAGACTAAGGTGTCATTTCAAATAACTTTCTTACAGTTTTGCTTTCAGACTGCAACCACAATTTCTATATGTCTACTATTTTTTCGCTAGTTTCAATTAAAACTTTTTGCATTTGGATTCTACTTTCTATAACAGCTTTAAAAAGTTACTATTTTATAGCAACTTTACAAAGCAGTAAGCAAGTCATCCCAAACGAAACATAAGAGTTCATTTGGAATGGCTGTAACAGTGGGTTAAGTAGATTGTGAAGCCATTATAGATAAAGTTATTTTTTTAAGTTGTTGTACATAAAGTAGTATATTTTGTTTGAAAAATATAACTGTCAAACTGCTTTGTTGCAGCTTTACAAGACCAATTTGTATTAATACTCTCATTGTGTACAAAAAAAATAAAAAAATTGCAACTCTATTTTGGAGCACTACCCCTAATAAATATTTAGTTAATTTTCATAAAGCAAAGAAATAAATAAGCTGTCCTAAACCGACCCTAAGGTTAACTGCATAATCTTTAAGAATTAAATTTATAGGTTTAAGCTTAGATCTGTTCGATTCAATTTTATTATAATTAATTAATGTTAATTAATTTAATTGATTTTTTTGAAATTGATGACCATTAAAGCATCTATGGGATTTTATTATATATCATAGGATTGTGATTTTACCTAAATTAATCAAATAACTATTAGCTTTGAAAAAATTGGTAAGGAATTTCCATTTTAGAACTAAACAAAGCCTTAACTATGTAGCAATAGCTTTTGAATCCTTACTCAAATTTCTGATGGCATTGGATATTTTATGCTTGCCAAATGCTTTCTATATATTCATGTCTATGTATAGAAAATTAATTAATTAATTAATGCATATAGCATGTTGATTAGTGGCAAAGTACATATTTAAGTAGTTAATAAAATATATGATTATTTATCAAGCTTTATCAAATTAATAGAAATTTTAATATTATCAAATTAATAGAAATTTTAATGTTATATAAATCTGGTGAAAACGTGCATTCAAATTTCAAAATCACCGGCGTGATCACTTTTTTTTTAGAAAAATAGGGGTAATCATGCCGAATTTCATTTCAAAAAATGAAAAGTTGCAAAAGAGTATAAATGAATTGTAAGAAAAAATTACAAAGTCAAATTAGAACCTATCAAAGGAAGAAAAAACTCCTAAAAATAGGAGAAAATAAAAAACATAGTTCAAAAAGGAACCTCGGGAAAACTAAAGCCTAAAAAGAAAGAAGATGGAGAAAACACAATCAAGATAAGCTATCAAATAGCCAATAACATAAATGGAAAATTTGAGTTTATGTGGCTCATAATGCTTAAAATTGAAAAAATATGGTCACTATTTTATTTCTTGTGGAAATATATTTGAACTTTCCTATGGACCAAAATACGCTGGCATTGAAGAAATATGCTTCTTTTTGAAGTAGACCACAACTAAAATTGTTTCGAATAATATTCAAATAAATTTTGATTCATATTAAGATTTTATGTAATAAAATATTTAATTCACAATCTAACATTAGTTGAATCCTAATCCAATATTAAAAGTTCTTATTCTAAAATGAATTTTTAAAGAAGACATTGTTAAAATAGTTTGAACATGATTCAGATAAGATTCAAATAAGACATTATTAGAAAGATTAATAAAATTGCTCAGTAAAAATTATTAAATATTCGAAAATGATTCAAACTTGTTAAATAACACTGCATAGCATGAGAATGCAATCATATTAGCAATAACACAATTAAGGAAAACACAAAAGAGAATAAAATTCTATTGAGTAACTTTATATTAGATTATAGCAGTGATAATAGTTTACAATCTTTGAATAATATATGATCATTAGCCAAACATATTTTGATTAAGTTCAGAATAAAATTTGAGCAATGTTTGATTTGTAAATACATGTCTAATGTCATTCTTGGCTTGAGGTTTGTAGTGTAAACATAAAATCGTTGGAAAGGAAAAGTTTTTTGAAATGTATAACATTACTAACTTTTAACAAGAAATGTCGGCTACACTACTAATAAATTAGGCTTTCACATCACATTTTCTAACCTACAATAGCGGAGGATGGAGGTCGCTCACTGAGGAGATCGCGAGAAGTCCAGACGTTGTATAGAATGAGCTAGGGTTTGGCGTCGGCTTTCACATCACATCGATAATGGAGATCGCGCTCGAAGGAGGCGGATCGCTCCCGCTCGGAGGAGATTGCTTGAGAGAGGTCGCTTGGAGGAGTTCGCTCGAGAGAGAGTTCTGATCGGGATGAGGTATGGTATGCGCTTGGAGGCTGTGGCTTATTTCCCAATTGCGGTTTAGTTTCAATTTGGCGCCTCAATTTTATTCGCAGCGCAAATTAATAAATAGTAAGAAGCGGCTTAAGACCGGTGTGATTTCCTTTCTATAGCAGCCGTATTTAATTTGATGTTAATAAATGCTACGAAAAGCATATATTTTTAGTAGTGCTAGTTAGAGACAGAGATCAAAATATTGTATTAAAACTTTGCCTTAAAAGCATTATTCTCAAAAAAGAATCATCAGAGAAGAAGAGTTTACTAAGAATATGAGGCGTTGATCAACTTCTTGCTCAGAAGCTTTCTTATATAATATCCTAGTATCTTTAAAAATTTAGGGCATCTTTGCCAAAACGCAATTTTCGGACATATTTTATAATAAATGAAACAATGAACATATTTCTCTAATTTAATATATTATGGGCTATATAAACTCTAATTTTCCATAAAAAAAAAACACATAAAAGTATGAAATAACCATTTGTAATTTTAAAAAATATATTTTCAAGTAAGATAATGAAGATCAAATCAATTTTAACTTGTGTTCATCATCTTAGAGACCTTTGTTTAATTATACCCAATTAATTTATAACTATGAACACATAGACACACTACTATACTAGACTAATATGTCTTGAATATTCTTCATTTGTAAACTTGAATTTTTTTTGAATTAAAGCTTTGGTTAAGAACGACTTTCTTGCTACTTCTTAAAGCAGTTTTTTAGTGTAAAAAATTTAATTTTGAGCTTTTCCCCATGTAGCAAACACATTAAGTTAGTGTAGCATTGAAGTAGCGCACACACTACTAGATTATTAATTTCTTAATGATAGAGATTAATTTCTCATAAATGTTCTTATTAATTAAAAAATAAGACACAAATGTTAGAGTTAGAGCTCCCAATGACATAATTACACTCTTTGAAAAAAAATTTAACTCAGATAATTAGTCTTATTATTGCTTTCTAAAACGGAGTTTTAGTACAAATTTTTTTATTTTTCTATTAAAACTCCTTTTTAGAAAGCAGTAAAAAAGCCGTCTCAAACGAAGCCTTAGTTTGAAGAGCTACAACTAATACTTCAATACTAATTAACATCTAATGAAGATCTATTACTTATATTTCCATTCTAATGTTTTGTTTTTGAACTAATCATGTCATTAAATAACAGCTAATTACATCACTGCATAATTATCTAATCAAATATTAGATCATTAGTGAATAATTATTATTATATGACAGATTAAGTTAATATGTTTTGCAATGAAACAACAGCTTCCTCTTATGACCATTACTTAAATAAGGAGTCAAAGATGGATTAGTTGGACGTCGCTTTCGGAATGATAAATACAGAATATATGACGTGCGGTGTCGTGTTCCGTTTTGCTACACAAATATGGAGACCACCTTCCTTCGAGAATCTAAATATATAGGCTTGAATTAGACAATGCTTAAAAAAGTAGACCAATAGCTAGATGGCTTAGGTCATTAAAAAAAAAGTCATGGAAGTTGCAATAATATTTGGGCAAAATTTTCGAACTAAGCATAATTCACAATTTAATTATAAGATTAAGCATGACGATGGAAGAATTTAAGACTAGGCAAAGACACTTGTTTGAAAGGCGACTTAGGTGCAATCTAGAGGACGACGTGGCAGCTGATGTGGCAATCAGAGACTTGAGTCTAAGTCGCCCGTTAAACGGGCGACTTATAAGTCGTCCGTTAAACCGGCGACTTATGCTTAATTAAATGACCTGCTTTACCTTTCCTTTCCCGATCCATTTCTCTCCTTCTTCGGCATTTTGCACAGGTCGTTGCTCCCGTGCTCCGTCGGTTCGTCGCCGGATTTGCTTAGGTAAGGATATTTTTTTATGCATTTTATGTTAAATAAGTTAAATATATGTTGAGTATTGTGTATTTTGCTTAGAGAAGATGATTTGCAAAGTGTTTTTGGAGTTTTTTTTTGTAAATCTCTGCATTTAGGCTTTGAATGAAGAATTTTGTTTGCGAATTAGTTAAGATTTTCTGCTTTAGGCTTTCAATGTTTTAAAAATTTGTAGATATGTGATATTTAGGGTTAAATTATATTACAGATTGTGCACGTTAGTGACAATTAGGGAGTAGCTATTTTAAGCAATGCTCCTTATATTGATATAAGCAAATGCTCCTTAATGCTATTGAAGGTCTTAGAATGTGAGAAAATAGAATCAAGACAATATTGAGTGTGTTTAATACTAAATATATAAAGATAGTGGAAAATAAAATTAACTATATGCATAATTTGTCTTAGAATGAGAACGCCAATACTACCAACTTTTAAATGATAAAACTCGATATGTCATAACGGATGAAAAATTGCTTAAGAATAAATTACTTTGAAACAATTCCGATTTCAAGAAGAATTCTAGTATGAACATAATCGAGTACTTTAGCATTCATAAATTGAATGAGTTATGTAATTTAAAGTTGAGATGTCATGATGAAGATAGTTGCTAGGAGGCCACTTGAGCAAATAAAACCTTGAATGCTAAAATTAAGCAAGGATTCATCTTGACATCTCAACTTTAAATATCCATAAAGAAAGGAGGCTTGACTCTCACTTTGGGTTATAGAGTCACTAGGTTTATAGAAAAGAAATAATGATTCATCAAACAAATAATCTAAAATTAAACAGAAATAAAAACTTACAATATTTAGTTAACTCCATAATCTCATGTAGTTGAGAATGATGATGAAAAAAGCTTTTTAATAGAAAAGAAGCTAATCTAATTAGTCATCAAACAAATAATATTTTTGAAGTGGTAGGGATGATAAATAATTAATATATGCATATGATGATAGATTGATTTGGAACCGTGAGCACAAAATATGTGAGTCAAAATAAAATTACTTGTAATGCATGAATTACAGCAGTTTTTCATTATGATATTCTTGTGTTAATATTATGATTTAGACATAATATAAATTAAAATAAATCTATATTAAGAATTTGTTATTGTTATTTTTTTTAGTGGCACGTACGAGCAGAATAATGAGTGGTCGTGGTGCAACTTACAGGATGTTGATATGATTTTGGGATTCCATATAGATGGTCCTGCTTTGGAACATTTAAATTGAATATGCTATAAATTTCTTAAATAATTTCTTTTTTTAATTAATAACGAATTTCTTTTGTTAATTCAGAGGGATTTTTTCCTTGGTACTGAACAAGCTTTGCAACAACACTTCAATGGTTCAAATGATACACAACAACAGAGGGATATAAACACAGTGGCAGAGCTTTATCGTGGTTTGCGTAGCCAGTTGTATATTCAAGATCAAGGATATTTTGAGGATAGAAGTGAGCATGATACACCATTTTCCATGACCTAGGAACCTCCTCAGCATTACAGTGGATATGTTGGACCCTCCTCTTATCCTGATCAAGGGCCATCTATAGACCTCTTCAGTAGCCAGGTGCCAGCGGATTTGGATGCATACCTCACCCCGGATTTTGTACCGAGCTCCCTTCATAGAGATGACATAGCTGAGGCAAAAGTTGCTGAGGAGGAACATCACATGCTACGTCAAAGGCCACGACGACCTCCACAACATTACACTGCAAGCACTGATGCATTGCCACAGAGGCCACGTAGGCGACGCTAGTTCATCTTTTTATGTATTTCAGTATGCTTATGTTATGGATTATTTGATTTCAGTATGCTTATGTTATGGATCATTTCAATTATTAGCATTTTATTTAAAAGCCTTTTTTAACCTGCCTAGTACCTGAGCCAATTTACAAATTTTACAAATATTCATAATGAAACACTCATTACATAATTGTTACAAATCACATAAAAATATGATTCTTAATATTTCTTTAGAATAAAAAAATTTTGATTGTGCTTCAAGGACTACAAAACAGGAAAACCTTCAATAGGAAGAATGTTCGTTTTTTTTGTTTTTATTATCCATAAAATGAATCTCATATATTAATTAACATTACAATCAGTTAACTTGTAGAATTTTTTTTTAGTTCTAGCGTAAGTCGCCCGTTTAACGGGCGACTTACAAGGCGTCTTTTATTCAGGCAACTTATTAATATAAGCATTTATTTGCCAACTCAGCATAACGGCTATAATCCTAGTCAGCATAAGTCGCCATTTAAACTAGCGACTTTGCCTATATTTAATTTTTTTTTAAATATGCTTAAATTGTTAATATAATTTATAATCATGCTTATTCTTAAAATTTTCCCTAATAATTGTTAGATGTTAGAATGTTCGCAGTGGTAGAAAGATAAACAATTTAACGTCCTAATATTGTGCGAAGATCAAGCACTTACATGGATAAAAGATAATGGCAAGAATTATAAGAAACACCATAATTTTTATATAGAAAACTCTATAAGGAGAAAAATTATCGGGTCTAGCTCAATTAAAAGGATTCCACTACTGTTTGTATTTGATTACAAATGAAGCCCTTCCTCGAAGGAAGCCATTTGTATATTGTAGAAAACACATTATTTGATTAAAGTTGGAAGAATCTTTTGGAAGGAGTCAAGCATAAATCCAAATGTTTCTAAAATATCAAGGAAAAAAAAAAAGAAAAATAGAAAAAGTCTATAAAAAAGTTCTAAATGCTTTAATTTCTAGTTGTACAAGGAGAGAAAATTGTCCAATAGAAGATTAAAAATCATCATCGACAATAAATGCTCAGTCCACTGATGTAGGCTTTAGTTTTCTTCCATAAAAATAATTTAAAGATTATCAGTGGTAATAAAGGCTTGGTCTTATGATGTAAGCTCCAAATTTTCCTCCTAAAAGGAGGCTACAGTCCTTCCAACCTCCATCACCCATTGACTACAACTCTTAAAACTTTTTTTTTTAAGGTTAAAACCCACAGAGGGGCCTACGTGTTAATTCCAAAAAATGGTTACAAGGTCCTTAGAAGGATCCTCCAGCTCGCTACTGCTCAAAAGAGCTATAAGAGAAATCAAAATAAACCCTAAGAGCTAGTGGCTCCTTTTTCTAATATTACAAAAATAACATAAATAAAAGCTCGGGCTGCAAGTAGACAGCACCCAAAAAAGGAAGAGCAGATCAATTTCATTCAGCACAATCTTCCTACAAAAAAGGTAATAAAAAATTGATAGCCTATGAGAAATATGAAAAGAGAGAACCTTGCAATCATTGAAGCTCCAAAATACTGACGTGAAATTTTTCCTGCAAGGAACACTCCAAAAAGAAATATTAGAGAAGTAGTAGGTAATACAAAATTTTGACCAATCAATATGAGTACTATTGAAAGGAATATCGCCATTAACCAAAATAAACCCCTTCAGGTCACGCCAGGCAGAAGTAATAAAGGACTTGCCCCAAACAAAGTAGTTGATATCCTGATAGAAATTCTCCCTCAGAACCCCCATATTATAGGCAATTCTCTTAATTAACCCATAAATACTCAAATCATAGATAAACTCAGTGGCAACCATCCAGATAATATCAGTAGCACAAACCTGAGTGATATACGGGATATACCACTCCAAAGGACTCACCCACTGAACAATAGAAATAAAAAACTGTAGCATACAAGAAAGCCAACCGATCATAGGCCACAGTAACTCGCAAATCAAAATGACCCCCGTAACAACCCACACCAGCAAAAGAAGAATAATAGCAGTACAACCCAGCACACAGTGGAACTTACAGGAGCAGCAAACAGGAAACAAATTGACCCACATATTATAGGCAGTAATTCTCTTTGTTAACCCATAAATACTCAAATCATAGGTAAACTCAGTGGCAACCATCCAGATAATATAAGTAGCACAAACCTGAGTGATATACATGATATACAACTCCAAAGGACTCACCTACCGAATAATAGAGATACAAAACTGCAGCATATAAGAAAGTCAAGCGATCACAGGCCACAATAACCTGCAAATCAAAATGACCCCCGTAACAACCCACACCACCAAATGAAAAATACTAGTAGTACGGCCTAGCACACCATGGCAAAAATAAAGCAGTTTACAGGAGAAGCTAACAGGAAACAAAAACATACAACCATAGCAGTTAAGCATGACGAATATAAGAAATATCATTCTTATCAAGAGTAATCATGCCTCTAAGAAGGGGAGGTAGATTATTCACAGGAAACTCCTGAAAAATATCACTTTGGGAGCCATATTTAGCCAACCAGTCCACACACGTGTTTCCTTCACGATAGATATGGGAAATATTATAAGAGATCATAGAAAGAGCCATTTTAATTTTCCTGAAAATATAAAAATCCTGCTGACAACCAGCACTGTTATCAGAAATCATATGAATAACAAGTTTAGAATCAACCTCAATATTCAAATGATCAAAACCCAATCTCAAACAAATACCTAAGCCACAAGATAACCCCAATAGCTCAGCATTCAAAATAGAAACCAACCAACTTTAGAGGGCCAGAGAAAATAACAATGGGATTACCAATATGATTGCGAATAATGCCACCCATGCCAGCAGAATTAACATCAACCGACCCATCCGTATTAAGTTTAATAAAAGGAAAATTGGGTTTAAGCCCTCTAACAATACGATCCCACTTACCCATACCAGCAGTATCAGTATTTATCCCAAAATGACTAGCTAACATAGTATAGTTCCTAAAGTTTTTTGAAGAAACAAGGTTCACTGAAATTAATTGCAGAACTTTATTCCTAATGTTGGTAATAATCTGATTCGCAAACATCTTGATTTCATTGTGCTTAGAATCATTTCTAGCTTTCCAAGGTACCAAATAATCAAGATAGGAAGTAAGTTATGAATATGACCTTTGCCCTTAGTAAACCACATTTTAAGAAAATCAGCCAAAACCCAATTAGCATTAAAACTATCCAAACCAGCTAGATTTAATAAATGAAACCAAACTTTACTGGCAATAACACTATTAACAAAAACATGTTGAATACTTTCAATATTGGAACAGCATTGACATTTTGAAGCAAAGCTAAAACCTTTCTTCCGTAAATTATTATCCATAGGCAAAAAACCTTTAAGACATCTCCAAGCTAATAAGAAATAGTATTATGCCATAAAGCCTCAAAGATGTGGGAGGACTCATTTTTAACTCTAATGCCCTCCCAAATCTTTTTAAAAATGAAATCACCAGTAGACGAAAGTTTAAAAAGAATCTTATCATTAAACTATAATTGTAAAGGAATTTGAACAATTTTATCAATAATATCTTGGGGGACCACCTCCTGAAGTTTAGACATGTTCCAATACCCATTCTGAATGAAATCATTAACTCTAGTGTTAGTAATGGTATGGGTATTCAGATAATTATCAATATAGTAGGTAACCAACCAATTATCTTGCCAAAAAGAAGCCTCCCCATTTCCGATCCTCCATTGAATATATTGTTCAACTTTCTATTTGATATTACAAAGTCTTTTCCAAACAGAAGAACCAGAAGGTTTATAGTGACAAATCAGCGGATTATTCTCCTTACAATATTTAACCTTCATAAAATTAGCCCATAAACTATTATTAGATCTAAAACCAAACCAAAGTTTATGAGAAAATGCATGCATAGTGTCAGAAATAGACTTGCAGCCAAGAGATCCTTCTTTATAGACCACACAAACTTTTCTCCAAACGCCCAATTAATACAAGATTAGTTGTTGGTAGCACCCCAAAAAAACTTGTTTATCATTTTTTCCATTCTCATACAAACAGTAGATGGAGGTTGCAAAGTATGGAAAATAAATATAGGAATGGAACTAAGAACACGCTTTATCAAAATCAACCTACCTTCAAATGAAAGAAAATTCGAGGACTAATTAAGAAATTTTCTTTGAAATATAGTAAAAATATTTTCAAATAGAAAAATCTTTTTTCTACCTTTAAAAAGAGGAGTTCCAAGATATTTAATAGGAAGAAAAGAAGGGTTAAAGCCACAGTCTCTTTTGATCTTGCTCAATCTTCTGCTATTAACAGATTTGCCAGTAATAAAATTACTCTTATCCCTATTAATAGATAAACCACTAATATTCTGGAAAGCAGCTAAAAATTGAGCCAGAGTTTTAACATTTTTCATAGAAGCATTCGAGAAAATAATAAAATTATCAGCAAAACTAAGGTGAGTAATAGGAAAACCACAAGCGTGCGAAAAGTAAGGTTAGGATACCTTCTGTAAAGATTCTTAAGCCATCTAGAGAGATACACTATGGCTATAATAAACAGAGAGGGGGATAAAGGGTCCCTTTGTCTAAGACCATTCTTAGATGTAAAAAAAACCATGATTACTACCATTTATGATAACGGAGAAGAAATAGTTTTCAATACTATTCTTAATAAGCATAAGAAATTACTGATTAAAACCAAACAGAGAAAGAATTTTTTAAAGGAATTCCCAATTCAAATTGTCATAAGCCTTAGTAATATCCAGTTTAAAAAGAATGTTACCTCCGGTACCTTTAGCATTGATATCATACACCATCTCTTGAGCTAATAAAATGTTATCAGAAATGCTCCTACCTTTCACAAAACCAGTTTGATTAGAAGAAATAATTCTCGGCAAAATTAAAGATAATCTAGAGGCAATGAATTTAGCCACAAGTTTGTTAAAGAAAGTACAAAGACTAATAGGTTTAAAGTCATTCCAATAAGTAGTATTATCTTTTTTAGGGATAAGCATAATATTAGTGGAAGAAAAGAATTTAGGGAATGGATTACCTTTAAAAAAATCATGCACAGCTTCAACCACATCAGTTTTAATAATATCCCAGGTTTTAAGAAAGAATTTGGTAGTAAAACCATCGGACCAGCCACCAAATCACCATTCATGTCTTTTATGGTGGTCCAAATATCTTCTTCCGTAGGAAGTTGAGTAAGCAAAAGATTGTCATCCTCTCCCACAAGTTTAGGGATGACATTGGAGTAAGTAATAGGAATTGTAAGATTTGTAGAATTGAAAATCTCTTTAAAATAATTCACACCAGAACTAACAATAGAATCCTCCGTATCATAAACACAACTCTGGTTATCAACCAACCTATGAATATGACTTTTAATTCTATTTTTATTAGCTAAGGCATGAAAGAAAGAAGTATTTTTATCTCCTTCCAAAATGATAGAAGCAGAGGCCTTCTGTTTCCAAAAAATTTCTTCCTGATTTTGCAAGTGGAAAAGATGGAGTTTAGCACTATCAAGATTGGAAAGGTTATCACTAGAAGGATTCTCCAGAAACAACTTGTCCAACACTAGGACCTTATCTTCAACTTCCTTAATATTATCAAAAATATTTTTGAAAACTTGCTTATTCCACCATCTAAGAAGTTGTTTTAAGTCTACTTAACTTATCCCAAAGCCTAGCCATGCCATAAATATTGTTATCAGGAAAAACAATAGCATGCCAATTATTAGACACCACATTAAGAAAGTCAACATGATTAATCCACAAATTTTGAAATCTAAAAGCCAAAGAAACGTTCTTGTTGTTATCAGAGATATTCATAAGAAGGGAAGAATGGTCAGATAATGTTCTACTTAAATGTTAAACTTTAGTCATATTAAATTTGCTAATCCAATCATTATTAAACATAATTCTATCGAGTCTTTGCCACATATTAGATCTACTCCAAGTAAAAGAACTGCCGGAGAAACCAATGTCAATTAAGTTACAATTAGAGATCATTTGATTAAAATCATTCATAGCATTCACATTAGGAAGGTTTCCCCCTCTCCTTTCACTAGCATTAAAAATAATATTAAAGTCACCACCTACACACCAAGGACCATTAGAATTTTGAGCAAAATCCGATAAGCACTCCCAAAGAGGAAGTCTGCCCATTCTAGTAGAAACTGCATACACAAAAGAAGCATTAAATATAAAATTATTATAGGAAATTTCGATGTGAACTACTTGTTGAAATCAGAAATGATAGTAACATTGAAAACATTTTTCCACAAGATCCAGATTTTATTAGAACAGTTAGCAAAACTACTGTGAAAATCCAAACAAGTCATAGTGGAAGTAATTTTATCAGCAGATATAAAAGGTTCAAGTAAAACCAAAAATTTAATGTTGTGCACACGACATAAATTCCTGACACGAGTCTTAGAATCAAACCCCCCAATCCCTCTCACATTCCAAATAAGGGCTTTAATCATTGGAACTTTTGGTATTAGTTTGAGCCCTCGTAGAACTAGGAGTATCCGGTAACGTGACTTTGCCATTTTTTTCTTTTTTTTCTTTTGCAACTTAAGAGAGCCTTCCTCCTCATTAGTTTTAGTCACATTTTCAATAGAAGTAGATGAAGAAGCAATCATGTTACACTCCCCAAATTCCTTATGCTCTATATTGTTCATTGAAATAATCGGATTATTACTAGGGATAAATTTCCCTTCCTCCTATTCATCCATATACTCTTTTCCCTTATCAATATTTTCAATATTAAGCATAAGATTCAGGGTAACATAATTAGGAAGCATAGATTCCACAGAAATAAAAATATTAGGGATTTTTTCACTATGCTCACTTTGTTCCTTATTGCCCAACTCTATCACAGGAGAGAGAGTGGGAGATTTTTCTAAAACAACCATATTATCCAAAATAATGATATTATCATTTCCAACCCTCTCAACATTGGAATGGTTTTCACCCTGAGTTACAGGAGACTTGATTTCAGCTTTATCATTTGAGGTAACAACATTTCCCACCATTCCAGTGGAGTTGTTGGAAACTTTCTTAAGTTCCGGATGAAGTTTAAAGCATCCGACACCGCGTGACCGTGATCTTTACAGTGATTACAAAAATCAAGGGCCTTTTCAAATTCAACCTTTTGTAAATAACCAAAAGATTTATATTCAACCCAAACTTCCTTAGCATGCTTCTTAGTAATGTCAACTTCAACTAAAACCCCTTGCGACAAACGGCCTGGTTCTAGTGGTAGTTGCTTGATCCATTTGTAAGGGTCGACCAAATATCAAACCAAGGGCATGCAAGACATTAGAATTGAAAAAATGAATTCTGAGATTCAGAAAAGAAATCCTGATCGGTATAATCAGAGATTCTTCTTTGATATCAAAAAAAGGCGTCCACTTCAAAATACGCATTTGATAGTTAAGGATGAAATAAGATCTATGGGCAAAAACACGACTATAGTCTAGGTCATTTGATAGTTGGATCGCTACATGTTTAGAATCTAATAAACCAATGAAATAAAAACCCAAAAGCTTCAATTTTCCGAAAAAACTCGTATCACATCCAGATTCGGACGAAGAATACCAAACTTACCAACCAGAGTAAAATGAAAGGGGGAAGCAAGTTTTAAAACTTCATCATTAGATATCAAGACAGCCGGCACACCGTTAAAAATAGTCTGAGTAAGAGAAGGTAAGGTATCACCTGTCGATCCAGCAAGAATAACCTTAAAGGATCGAGATTTAGGAGGAGAAAGACCTTCTAAGTCTAAGTTGAAAAATCCTTTGTTCAGATCTTGAATCTGGGAGGCGACCTTTCCCCAAGGCATTGAGGAGGAAGTCTCCGCCATCGCAAAGAGGCCCTAAGAGGGCTGAATACAACACAAACACCAGCAGAGACGAGAGAGAGCGAATGATCGCACAAAATTCCCCTGAGAGAGCACGAGGAGGACGAGATCAAGTAAACCCTAGAATCGCCCGAGCAGCACTAGGGCGAGAGCGTGGAGAGCGAACAATCGTATAAAGATCTCCCTGAGAGAGCAGGAGGAGGATGAGAGCAAGCAAACCCTAGAATCGCCCAAGAGAACTCTTAGACCTATATCACCAGCTGACTATGATCCCTTAAGTATTGTCACCCGACTACTATCCAATGAACCACTATTGCCATACTTTAGTCCTCAAACCTTTATTGCCCAACTATGACCCTCAAACAATAATAACCTAACTCTGATGAAGTTTAAAGCAATCTGACACCGCGTGACCGTAAGCTTTACAATGATTACAAAAATCAGGGGCCTTTTCAAATTCAACCTTTTATAAATAACCAAAAGCTTTAGATCCAACCCAAACTTCCTTAGCATGCTTCTTAGTAATGTTAACTTCAACTAAAACAACAGACGGCCTGGTTCTAGAGGTAGTTGCTTGATCCGTTTGTAAGGGCCGACCAAATATCGAACCAAGGGCATGCAAGACATTAGAATTGAAAAAATGAAGTCCGAGATTCGGAAAAGAAATCCATATCGCCACAATCAGAGATTCTTCTTTGACATCAAAAAAAGGCGTCCACTTCAAAATATGCATTTGACAGTTAAGGATGAAATAAGATCTACGGGTGAAAACTCAACTATAGTCCAGGTCATTTGATAGTTGGATCGCTACATGTTTAGAATCTAATAAACCAACGGAATAAAAACTTGAAAGCTTCAGTTTTCTAAAAAAAGCTCGTATAACATCCAGATTTGGATGACGAATACCAAACTTACCAACCAGAGTAAAATGAAAGGGGGAAGCAAGTTTTAAAACTTCATCATCATATATCAAGACAGCCGGCACACCAGTAAAAACAGTCTGAGTAATAGAAGGTAAGGTATCACCTACTGATCCATCAAGAACATCCTTAATGGATTGAGATTTAGCAGGAGAAAAACCTTCAGAGTCTAAGTTGAAAAATCCTTTGTTTGGATCTTGAATCTAGGAGGCGATCTTTCCCCAAGGCATTGAGGAGGAAGTATCCCTCCATTGCAAAGAGGCCCTAAGAGGGCCAAAAACAACATGAACACCAGCAGAGACGAGGGAGAGCGAGTGATCGCACAAAAATTCCCCTGAGAGAGCACGAGGAGGACGAGAGCAAGTAAACCCTAGAATCGCTCGAGCGATGCTAGGGCGAGAGCATTGAGAGTGAACGATCACACAAATATCCCCCTAAGAGAGCACGAGGAGGACGAGAGCAAGAAAACCCTAGAATCGCCCGAGCGAACGCTTAGACCTATATCACCAGCTGATTATAATCCCTTAAGTATTGTCACCCGACTACTATCCAATGGACCACTATCGCCAGACTTTAGTCCTCAAACCTTTATTGCCCAACTATGACCCTCAAATAATGATAACCTAACTTTGATCCTTAGACCATCGTCCCTTAAGTATGGTTCTTAAACCTCCATTACCCAACTACAACCTTCGAACACTATCGTCTAACTATGACCCTTCATTTAACATCGCTTGATTGTGGTCCTCTAACCATCATTGCCCGACTATGATCCTCTTAACCATCATTGCCTAACTTTCATACTCCTGGCCACCATTGCCCAACTCTGATCTTCAAACAACCATCGCCTAAGTAAAAAACATCCAACCACCATTACCATTTATAGTTTTTCAACCATTATAGCCTAATTACATTCTTTGAAACATAGTCTCCTGACCAAGGTCGTTAGACCACCACTGCCCTCCTACAGCCCCCGACCTCCATCATCTGTAGCTACAATCCTCTAACCAATATCACCTATAAACTACAATATGTTGACCATAATTGCTTGACTACAGTCCTTAAACAATCATCACCCACTAAGATCCTCTAACTTCCGTTGCCTATCAATTGCATCCCTTCAACCAACATCTTCGGAATACGGTCCCTAGACCACAATCACCAGACTGCAATCCTTCGGTCATAGTCACCCAACTATGATCTCTACAACCACCATCGATCAACTATGGTCCATTAACCACCATCAATCAAATATGGTCTTTTGAACACAATCGCCCGACTATGATCCTCAAACCACTATTGTCTGCTTATGATCATCCACAAATTACAATCATCTGACTATAATTTTTCAACCACTTTCACCCAACTGCAATCCTTTGACTTTTATCGCTTGCAAACTATTGTCCTCCGACCACAGTTTTTCAACTACAATCTTTAGACCACCATTACCTGACCAACATCTTTCAACCCCAATCACCCAACTATGGTCCTCTAGCCTTTGTCATTTGTGAACTAATGTCCTTCATTCATGGTTGCCTAACTATGATCTTCATACAACCATTGCTTTGTTATGGCCCCTCTAACCACCAACACTCGAGTACGCTCCACAAGCCCCCATGGTTTTTCCCTTTTCTTGCATTCTTTCCTTATAATTTTTGCACTCATCTCTTATATGTGTATGTGTTGGATCTTCATGCAAAGCTAAAATGATAAACTCTTTATCTCTAAACCACCGTGAATATTCTAGCACACAATAACAACAACAACAATAAAAATAATAGAAGCTAATGCATTCATGGGGTGTTATGTGTGCGAGATGTTAATTATGGGTATAAATTTTTTATTTGGCTTATTACAATAAAGAAGTGTTTGAATCCATTGGGATTATTTTGGTAGAGCCTAAAGAGATTTGAAGATTTAAGATTGTTGATAGACAAAATAGTTTGATTGAATGTCTTTTTTTAAATATTAGCTTGTATTTCTAATATAAATTTTAATCATAAGTTTTTGATATATTTTCTTTTAAAAAATTTGCACAACCTTAACAATTATATCATGTACATAATAATAACCTATTCATCCATTATTTAAAGTCTAGAAGTTGATTAAAAATAAAAATATATATAACACTTCAGGGGTTTCATTGAATAAGAAGAGAAAAATAATTAAAATTAAAATAATATTAACATCAACTAATAAATATTATTTAAGTTGATAATTAATACTCAATTCAACTTTTACAACACTTAAACACACTTGACTAGTAGTTTTAGGTTTGAGTACTTAAATTTTGTGAAAAGGTAGTAATCAGATTAATTCTAAAATTCATTATAAATTAAGTATGACATTATGAGTCCTAACAACTAACCTTAATTAAATCAAAATTAGGTTACTTGAAAAGAAGGAAGTAATAATCAGGTATTCAAAACCTTTACCATCGTACTATGGAACATAAAAGAAGAAAAGAAGAAAAAATTAAAAATTCAAGAAAAAGAAATTAAAAGAAATTAGTGCCGGAATATAAAAAATTAGTATCTGTAATGAAACTCTACTTAAAGGACATACAATTAAAATTCATAAGGGGAAATATAAGCATTCTAATACATATTGATATTGGTAACTGAATTGCAAAGTAAAGTGAAGTGTGAAAATTTCTTAAATGATAAATCATTGAACCTTGCTAAGTAGCCAACAATTGCAGATCCACATGTAGAAGATGAGCTCGGTATAAATATTAATGAAAATAATTAATTAGAATGTTTGTTAATGACTACTTTAATTGAAATTGTTTACCTTTACCTTATTGCAATTAATATCTTGAGAGAATTGTTCTTCTACTTTCAATCATTCTAACAAGCAATTTCGCAAAGAGAAAATGATATAATCATAAGTGCATTGGAATTACTTGAGGATAAGCAATAGTTTAAGCTTGGGAGAATTTATTATGTAAAAACTATATTAATATTTTCTTGCATATATTCCTGTGAAAATGGCTGTTATGGTTGTTTTTATGCAAGAAAATTTAGGAAAAAAAGGTTAAAAGAAAAGAATTTGGCTACTGTGTCGCGATGCCCATTCACTACACGATGCAATGCCATGAATGCCCCAGTGCCACTCTGGAGCACCCGAGTGCAACTATTTTCAGAAATTTTGTAAATTAATTCATTTCTTCAACGTTAAACCTTCAATCGCCACAGCATCCAAAGCACCTCAACATCGTCATTTGGAGCATCATTGTAGCACTCAGTTTTAAAAAATACATAATTAATTCAGTGCCACTATGCCATCTTCTAGACCACCCAGTGCCATGTTGGCACCATGGCCCTAAATAGTTAACAACACCATGACGAGGAAGTTGGAACAATTAACTTATGAAGAAATGCATTGATTTATCCCAATGCAACAATGAAGACCAGATGCCAGTACAACAACTTTAGTTCATTCAGTAGCGCCAGAGTGCCTACTTGTACAACGTCGCGACACTATTGTCTGCTTGTCTACTTAGTATAAATAGTTTTCTTTCTAAATTTGATAGAGTTGACCATTTATTTTGTAAACAAAATAGTGTGTGAGCGTGAGAAAAGTGGAACAAGAGTCTGTGCTTCAAGGAAACCATTCCATAATATCTCTTGTATTGGTTTGTTCTTATAAAAGTGATTCCGGGTGATATCTTATACCACTTAGTTTTATATTTTATTGTTGTTTATCAAATGAAATATGTTTTGTATTAATCTCTTTCCACAACTGGCTAAACTTATTATTTTGGTCTTGTGATGTGAGATAGATGAATTTTTTACCTAAGTAGACTTTTGAACTTAAATGTTCAATATTGTTTTCAATTACTCCTGAACTTCATTAGGTTTGTGTAATGGCTTTGCTCAAATTTGCGATTCGTTTTCTCGATGGAGGAATAAATGAACAGTTAGGAGAAATTGAAGTAGAAAATTAAACTTCCATGCTTAGAAATAGGATGGTTAGGATTTTTGGATCTATAGAGATATAACAACTTTAGTAGGGTGAAAACCTTACTTTGAACTCTTAGAAGCTCGAAAGAGATCTAAGAGTGCATATGCTCTGATTCACAATAAATATTAAAAGAGTTAACTTAGGAAAATATTGCATTTATCACCATCATAAGTTCATGCATTTTAAATTTACTGGATCTTTTCTTTTTGCATCAGCAATAGTTAAATATAAAAAAAAAACACTCTAAATTGGATTTTGTAGGATAGATCGTGCAACTCAATTAGATAGCATTACAAGTGATTATAGGATAGTCTAGTTTCTTTGTGGGATGGACCTACTCTACATTCTCTATATTCTATTACTTGATTAACATGTACACTTATGTTTGGTCCAAACTAGCTTCACTATTGCTTGCTAATCTTTATATTGCATTATAAGCAAATATTTGCATGCTTTTTCTGTTTGTACCTAGCAAAATTCAGCATCTGATGGTAGCACAAACCAGCTCCTAAAAGTCTTTGTAAACTCTTTCCAACTAATCTTTGCAATTGACCTCCCTTGAAAGCTCACCCTCTACTAACTTGTCCACATGCACTCCACCTCTCCATCTAAAAGAAATACAAATGGAACTTTGCACGGTATACTATCAAAGGACCTCTTTACCCTCATGAACTAATCTTCATCTTTCTGAGGTTTAATGACACCCATTAAAGGATGTCTCTTAAATATCATAAATAAGTAAAAATACTTAGCAACCTCATCCCCATTCACTCCAGTCATTCTACCCTAAGCCTCACTCATTAGTGGGGCCTCTAACCCAATTAACTACATTTATGAATCAAAGGTCATCACTCCTACTATACTATGACCTATAGTAACCTGACTGAAACTCTATCCATTAGCTTCCTCTTGTTCTGGGGGTTCATGATGCGACAAAACACTTTGATATAAATAAAAATTGGGGAGTTCAATTATACAATACAACTAATAGATAATGGTCTATACTAGACTCCAAACTCCTTTCTTACATTAATATTATTCATTTTATATAGCTCTAGTTATATATCCAATCATTCAAAACCATTGCTTTGATAACACCCTATGATGCCTTAGAATCTAACTGAAGGATTGGACTTGCTTAAAACTATAATTAATTAATTTATCCATCAACAATAACCACAAATTTTAGTACAATCCTTTCTAGTTTTAAAAAAATATAAAAATAGTACAATCCTTTCTAGTTTCATCAAAACATATATACGTAATTCAATCAATTTTTAATACAAGCTGACTCATAAGCTTGCTCAATCTCCACTCGATAATAAGCTCATGAGCCAAGTTTATTGAGTTTCAAGTTGGAATAGATATACAAGCTCGTTGGATAATCAAGATTGAGTTTAATTCAAATGCTGCTTGACTCATTGACTTGCCGAGTAGCTTAAGCGTGTAAGGAAAATGTGAATGTGGAAGAAGGAATAGCGTGTGAACACAAAAGGAGGAATCATGCTTGAATGTGGAAGGAGGGATCATGCAGAAAGAAGACTCGGGCGCTGATGCGAAGAGGAAGGCTAACTTAAGCGTGGATGTGAAGCATAAGAAAGGATTTGGAAGGAGGACTCGTATGTTGAAGGGCATATCATTAGCTAGCTCGTGAGCCTGCATCCATTTACACGATCCAAGCTTGACCATGCAATTTAACCTTGAGTCAAGCTCGCAACATGGCCAACGAGACAAGTTTGAGTTAAGTATGACTCAAGCTTGACTCGACTCTTTACACCCCTATTCGGTATTACACTTGATCTCAGTGCTAGCATTATTACTATCAAAACCACATAACCACCTTCATAGAAGTTCAATTATAGTACATAATACTTATTCTCAAAGGTTCACTTATAGTTCACTTTGACTTTAACTTTTCCATCAAGATTCATATAAAAGTTCTGAGTTTATAAATGCACATTTTAGAAAATTTTTGAAACTAATTCATTATAACATTAACATATCAAATAAAATGTTTAAAATGCACATGTCCCAATACCTATTTATATCTTCACTTTCATTTAGGCCTCTCTTTACCTCCCACACCTGCATATAACAAGTGGGGCCAGGATCCCTCCAAAATCTCACAAATTAATTTCGAACGACTGGTATTATAGAGAGAATGTCCATTCCGAACAACTTCGAGTCAATTTTGTCTATCGAGTCAGTTCAAGATATTGTCCAAGTTGAGGCAAGTTACATTTACCTTTCTCAGTTTTTTATAGTTCAATAATTTTTAAGAATTTTTTAGTTTAAATTTTTTAATTTAAATGTAAAGAGGGTAGATTTCAACAACAGGTAAATATTCGCTACGTCACTTTTATTATGTTATAGCTTACAATATTCTTCATATTTTGCTATAAATTATTTGTGAATTTTACCTGGAAGTATTGATTCCCTATAATTTAAGCATTCTAAAAAAATTCAACAATAATAAATAGAATTATAGCACAATAAAAATCTTGAAATATAGCTATGAACAATGTGTGGTAAGATTTTTATGATTTAAAATAATGTAAAATATGTGTGCAAGCTTACCAAATTTTTGTTTAGTTTACCAATAAAATAACATTCTATGAAATTCAATGATAAGTTTGATACTATTTTCTATAACTAGAAATATGAATGTTGATATGTTTGAAATGTGTGATTGGATGAGTTTTGACGTATTGTGATGGGAGTTATAAGGGCCTAAAATTATGAATCTAATATATGCATGAGAGTTATAAGGACCTGAAATTTTTAATATTTGTGGAGCTAAGCATTGGGAGTTATAAGGGTCTATTATGTATATGCTAGCACAATGAGTCATAAGGGCCTAAATTATATGGGTTTAGTGTAGCCTACTAAGTTGTGGCTTGCTCATGCCTAGTATTATACATCTATTCCAAGTTAGGGTAAGGGAAATGGGTAGGTTAAGGAGAAAGAAGAGTTGTAGGGTTTGATATGTTTGCATGTTTGTTCTATTAGGATGTTTGCTAATCATGACCTTTCTATAATGTACTGCACTCTTTTTTATCATACATTGTTTGCAAATTATTATTTTGATTCATAAATTTTTGAGATGAATGAAATTTTTTATGATGATTTTTTTTTTATAATTATCTTAAGTAACTTAATGTAACACCCTATAATCTAATTTGAAAATTTTATTCTTTTATCTTTTATAAATAACAACCAGAGTAACCAATTTTTCTGGTCAATAGAAATATTAGCATAAGAAAAATTATTGATTAAAATATCAATATGCATACATATTTATTTCCCCAAAAATTATATAAACTACTGATGATCTATACAATCATATTATAAATACTTTGTATGGAGTTAAGAAATTAACTAATAGTAATCCTGGAGAAGCTTGATAAATCTCACACTCTAGCTCCCTTGCCTTGATCTCAAATAATTTAACTAGAAATAATGAGCTTAAGATCCTAACTAGTAACTAAATCCTACAATTGAACTCAATGCAAGGCAAATAAGCAATATATATGTCAGCAGTTAAATTATAATAATAGCATTCATATGATCATTGAATCAATATAAAAATAATAAAACTCACATGCAGCGGCAGAAAAGTCGATAAATTAGTAAAATAATATGGTACATAAGCCATTAAACCAGTATAGTGGAGAAATTAATAAACCAGTACATGCGTAAAATCTCTAAAGCAAGCATCGTATCAATAATATCAATCAGTAGAAAAATTATATAAAATAATTAAACCAAAGTATCAGTAAAAAATGTAAAAATCATAACATTGCAATAAAATCATATAAGAGTGTATCCAATAGACTATATGCTCAGTATATTACATACTTATTATGTCACATGCTTAGTATCAGTATAATAAATCAGTAGTATCAAATAATATTAATGTCTATATCAATAGTAGTAATGGTCTACTAATAAGAGTAGAAAAATAATACAGTAATAATAAATCCATGCAATAATAATAAATATACATAATAATATGAGCAATATCTCAATAATATGCATTTTAGTATGCACACTAAGCAATTAAGATGTTTTTGTTATTACAGTGTTTTCTAATAATCAATAATCAATAGTCAGTAATCATTGACTCGGTAAATAAAATCGTCACTCTTTGTCCATTGATATAATAATAACTTTTTATAACTTCCAATCATTATCAAATGAATTAATAGAGGATGACATCAAATCACAGTGTTTTAAAAAAAGCCCATTAGCTTACCATTTTGTATAGATCAATTAATCTCCAACCAAGAGGACCATCATTCTTTACATATATTTTTATACATACACATTATTATCATAATACTATAATAGTAGTAGCAACATATCCTCATTAATTACCAATGTGTTGTTGTAAATAAAGCATAATTATGTTTAATTCGGAAAGTACCAAAATATCGTAATAGTAAACAATAAAAAACCTTACTGAGCATAAATTTATGTTTTTATAAATTAACAAAATTAGCAGGGATTATATATAACAACAGTCTAAAGCTTTAATTGAACTAAAGTATTATTTTCAGATGTCAAAATAAATATTTGAATTGGCAAAAATTGCTACCTTTTTAAAATCATTAAGAAAAAAATCATAAATAAATATTGAAAATATTTATAATCATGATTTCTATAACATATAAAAATTACGCGGTAAACGTTTTACAAGTATAAAATTATTCTCATTTTTTTTTGTAACACAAATATAATTTGATTAAAAAAATCAAAAATATAAAATTATTAAATCAGAAATAAGATAATAATTTCTTACAATGAGATGAGCAAATCTTTGAAATGAACCAACTAACAAAAATTGCACTATGACCTCTAAACCCTAAGTTTATTTTTCTCTTTCCTCGCATTTCTTTCTAAATCTCCCTTATATTTCTCTATTGCCAAATTTAAGAAGAGAAAAAAATTAATAACATTAGTGACTTTAGATATTTCTTTTATAATAAAATAATATAATATTAATATAATTTAATCAATTTTTATTATAAAATTTATATAATTTTTTTTGGGAATTTATAAATTATAAAAAAATATCTAGAAAATAACACATTTTACTTAAAAAATTCTGATGAAATAAGTTTGCAAAGCGAACATCTAACAGCCTCAAAATCCTCACTTATACTGATAGGTGTCAATTTCTTAAAGATTTTTATTAATGTCCAATATTTCTGAAATATTTAGTATAATTAAAGTATAATAATGTCTATCTTTTGGCCAAGATAGTTTTTAAATTTGACTTATAATGACTCCTAAATTTTTTTTTTTAACTAGGTTAAAATATGAGCTATTACAATCTACACACCTTACAAAAAATATCATCCATGATATTTTCCTTAAGGATTCAAATACAAGAATCAATATAAAATAAAACCATATAATCAAAACTCATCAAAAATCATACAGTAATGCAATTCATTCTATTACATATCATTCACTTATGTATTATATATTATATATGTCATTCAATCATTCAAATAAATTTTTTAACAGTAGAACTTTCAGGTTATATTCAATCTTCCATATACTATAAGTTGTATTCACATGGCATCATTAGAGTTGGTGCTACCGATCGTGGTACAATAGTCTCCCCTTGACTATACTTATAGCTCTATCATCTGCCCTGCTTATATTTTAGTGAATGCTCTGGACTCTACTATTTTCTATCCTATAGTATGTTTAAACTATCATGCACCAGAATCACTTCTTCCTCCAAATCCCCATCGAGGATAGTTTAATACCTTATTTCTCTATTGTCTATAGTGAAAATATCATCCAGTCAATAGGTAGATCTTACCCGAATGTCATCGACTATAATGAATACTCTTGATGTAGTTGCCAGTAGAAGATATCGATGTATATCCCTTCGAATCACTATCATCAACTCAGAAAACTCTGGAATCCGTAGAAATACTAATGGATGTCTTAACTCCCTATTTAACCCTTGCATAAACCTATAGCACTTTTTCTCGGCAGTAGGAATCAAGTGAGAAGCATACCTAATAAAAGCAGTAAATTCGGCCTCACACTACATCACTATCTTGCCTCCCTGCCCTAACTTGATAAAAGCTTCATGTATCTATCGTCAGGCTGAAAGAGGTACAAAGTACATCATGAATACTGTAGTGAACTCATCCTAAGTGATCTCAGTATTGATTATTCCCTAGAATTTTCCTCTCTATTGTCAAACTCACAATCTCCCTGCCTTTCAAACGGGAACATAGCTAATGATACCTTTCGGCTCTCCGAAGACTATATGTTGTCAAATATCTTTCTATCCTTAGAAAAAAGTTATGTGGTGAAAATTTTATCAATATAAAATTATCTACATTTTTAGTAATGGAAATAAAAATTTGATTGAAAAAATATCAAAAATACAAAATTATTGAAATATAAAATATGATATTGCTTCGTTACAGCTAGGCAAGCAAACTCCCAATCGGACCAACCTACTAAAATTGTTCTATAGTCTCCAAACATTAAATTTATTTTTCTATTTCCTCACATTTCTCTCTAAATCTCGCTTACATTTCTCTGTAGCCAAATTTGAGAGAAGAAAATTGAATATGAGAAGGGAAAAAAACTTTAATAACTTTGTAACTTTACAATTTTTAGTATAAAATTTATTTACTTTTTTTTTACTTTAAAAATTGTAGGAAAATATTCATAAAATAACACATTTTATTTAAAATTTTTTTGTGAAATCAGTTTACAAAACTGACACCTAACAGTCCCGAAATCTCCACTTATACCAATAGGTGTTAATTTTTTAAGGATTTTTACTAATGCTAAAAAATTACAAAAACTTTAATATAATTAAAGCACAATAATAATTATCTTGTCGCAAAGACGGATTTCAAACTTGGCATATAGTGACTCCTGAAAAACATTTAACTCGGCTAAAATACGAGATATTACACTTAGTGGTTGGGTAGTCTCAAAATAATCGTAAAAAACTAAAAAATCTCTCTAAATAGGTCTTGGGAAATCCGTTCTATTACAATCTGACATAATGTGACCTATTCTATAAGCAATTTATGACAAGATGAGTTGTGACAAAGCTAATTATAAGATTTTACAAGATCTCTTCAAGTAAATAAATAAATAAACCCCATAGTAGACAAAAACTACTAAATGGTATTTTGGAAATCTCAATCCAATGTTTAAAATAAATATGATATCTCAATTATAAAATTCAAATATTTGAGGGAAAATATTAAATTTATATTTTTTAACTTGACATGATCAAACATTGTGTCTCATTTTGGTTTATTTCCTTAAACTTAAACTTGTCTCATCTTGTTAGTTTAACCAAATTATGTTTAATAGAAATCTTCCATTAAAAGTTCATCATCTTTGGCAAAACACTTTTTGGAAGAGTAATTATCATACATACATTTCTAGAAACTCATTAAATATTAGATAGTCTTCCTATTCCAAAGATTATTGAGCAGAAGCTAAGTGTTAGGCATCTAAACCTATTTCTAATTCCTAAAAGAATCTCTTGGAGATGGGAGATATCAATCTCTATCAAATCTACATCTTAGGCTTCATTTGGGACGACTTTCTTGCTGCTTCTTAAAGCTGCTTTTTAGTGCAAAATTTTTATTTTCTGTACTAAAAAATTTCTTTAAGAAGCAGTAAGAAAGCTGTCCCAAATGAAGTCTTAATTAAAGATTTCTCCACTTAGCAAAATTTCAAAAATTTTATAAGGCTTGAAAATATTTTAATTTGCCTATTATTATAAACAATACTTTATGAGTTTGATTTCATTTGGAAGGATTTTTTTATTATTTTTTAAAACGGTTTTTTAAAAAAAAAATGCTTTAATAAGAAAGCTGCCTCAAAAAAAACTTTAGAGAAATAAATATTTGTTTTATTTATTTATACCGACCAATATTAATTGCTATAACTATAAAATCCTTCAGGCTTATAACCATTAAGAAAATTGTTATAAAATCTGAAATTTTAGATCCAATTTAGGTCGATTTTCACGCATTTTGAAAATATTATTAAGTTTTTAAATGAAAATTATTACTCCTTGTCATAATCATATTCCTATAGAACTGTGAGTGATTTTTTTAGCTTTGATGTGAGTCGCACAACTACCCTAATGATCACTCATTGGCCCACATATTATATAAAAGAAAAATTATTTGAGGAAATCCCCATATGTATTAGAAAATAAGCTTCAAAGTTATTTTATTTATATTGAAATTAATGCTGTATATAATATCCGAAATTATATTATTATTAATATAAAATGGGATAATATCTAATATCCTGCACATTATTTATTAGAAAAATTATTCAATGATATGCTCTTACATTTTAGAACGTGCTTCAATGTTATTAGATTTGCATCAAGATTAGCACTGTGTATGATATTTTATTTTAAACTAATCTTAATATTAAATAGGACAGTATTAGAATTCATTATGATGCATTTTAACCTCTAATGATTACTTATTTTCCAATAAACTATGTATTAAAAAAATTGTTTGATGAAATCCTCATGTATATTAGAATGGGCTTCTATGTGTTAAAATTTGATCATAGACGTAGCTCATATTGATCTGCTGGTTGGAGTTTTAACGGCCAATCAAGAGATCCTATGTTCGAAACTTACGTATATGATGTGCATATGAATTTATCTTAATTGATCTAAATATCATAAAATAATAATAATATAAAATCAAGGCCACTTTGAAATTAATCCTAATGCATTTTATATCGAAATATTTCCACCCAATAACTTTTCTATCATACATGGATTGGCAAGGTCTATGAGATAACAAATTATTAATGAGTCCAGATGCATCCAGACTCCAATGAAATTGCGCTATATCACTTATTCACAGTAGTGTGTATAATTTGTACACATTGTACAAAGTTGTACACACTATTGTGTACAGGCGACATTGTGTAATCTCGTTGGAGTTCGTGCATTAGCTATGCTCGGACTCCACAAGTAATAATTTCTCCTATGATATGATTATATTTATACATAAAAAAAAATTAAAAAAACAATTCAAGAGAAAAAATCAAGCCCCTCAAAAGGGGGAAAAAAAAGTTATCTTCATACAAATCACAATAAGTCAACTCCCCTGCTACCGGTGGAAGCAGGAGGGGGAGATCTCTTCACTGAAACCGAACTCCTCCCTGCCGACGACTCTCCGGCCATCCTAACCTCATATCCTTCGTCTCTTATCTCAATCACCACATCATCAGCATCTTCTTCTTCATCTCTTCTTCTCTCCTGCGACAACTCCCGCTCCTCTTCCAAATCATGAACCGCAACAACTTCACCCGCTAACTCACCCTCCTCCTCCTCTTCACTCTCCTCAATCAGATACTCAACCGTCCCGATAACGCCGGCGCGGCAGAGCGGACAGTTGGAATGAGAGCTTAGCCACGTGTCTATGCAGCTCTTATGAAAAGCATGATTGCACTTAGGGAGAAAAAAAAAAAAAAAAAAAAAAAATAATTCAAGAGAAAAAAATCAAGCCCCTCAAAAGGGAGAAGGGGAAAAAAAAGTTATCTTCATACAAATCACAATAAGTCAACTCCCCTGCTACCGGTGGAAGTAGGAGGGGGAGATCTCTTCACTGAAACCGAACTCCTCCCCGCCGACGACTCTCCGGCCATCCTAACCTCATATCCTTCGTCTCTTATCTCAATCACCACATCATCAGCATCTTCTTCTTCATCTCTTCTCTCCTGCGACAACTCCCGCTCCTCTTCCAAATCATGAACCGCAACAACTTCACCCGCTAACTCACCCTCCTCCTCCTCTTCACTCTCCTCAATCAGATACTCAACCGGCCCGATAACGCCGGCGCGGCAGAGCGGACAGTTGGAATGAGAGCTTAGCCACGTGTCTATGCAGCTCTTATGAAAAGCATGATTGCACTTAGGGAGAAGACGGAGGCTATCGCCGTCATGAAACTCGCCAAGGCAAACAGAGCAGTCGCGGTCTCCGTTGGCTATGGGGATGTCGGAATCGCCGTGGCGGTAGCGGTAGATTGTGAGTTTATTGATGAGGGATGCGTCAAGGCCGGTGGAAGGAGGGGGGAGCCAAGAGGAGAGAGGCGTGGAGGTGAGGGAGGTGAGGGAGCGGCGGCGCTGGTTGTTGCAGTATTTAAGGGCGATGAGGTAGCCGGTGACGATGAAGAAGGCCGAGGTGATGACAACGATGATGGCGATGAGAAGGGGGGAGAGGGTGAAGTTTGAGTGGGAAGGGGGAGGGGGTGGAGGGAAGTAGAAGTAGCACCACTGTGGGCAGTACACGCTGCAGAAGCCCAGGGAGCAGTCTCTGCCGGCAGTGTAAGGAGGCCATGTTTGTGGGCTGCTCATGGGTGGGTGAAGAAGAGAAGATGATGAAGATGATGATGAAGAGAGGGGAGGTAGGAGGTAGGAGAAGATGAAAGAGAATTTAGAGCCTCGGTGGCTTAATTTAAAAACTAATGGAGTGATCTTGGAGAAATGGACAAATTAGTAGGTGAGAGCCAAGATAGAAAGGAGATAGAGCGAGAAGAAAGTAAAAAAGCTTTGTGGGCCAAGAGAATTGAAGATTTGGCAGGGGATTGGAAGCAACAACTAAGTTCAGGAGGGTAAGGTTGGTTGGAGAATCGAGGAAGGAGCTTTGGAATGAAAGAATGTAAGGTTGCTGAGCTGAAAGTTTGTGTGTAAGGACAGAGAACGGAAAAGAGTGTTTTGACTTTAAAGGGAGGTTTAGGTAAGATATGACTGAGGAGAATTCCAAGTTTCCCTGCATTTTTGCTCATTAAGAATTTGTATGGGCTGAATTAAGGATAGTAATTATAGTGTTGTTAGCTTTAATTTCATGCTTGAGAATTGCTTTTTTTTCTTAATGATTAGGTCATTGGGATCTCTTATTAATTAAATAAATTTAATTTGTACAAAAATTTGTATGATTATTTATTAGATTAGTTAGTCACCAAAAAAATTACATTAATAGAAATGTATGTTTATGTGTGTGTCAATATATTTCAAGCTCTAATAATTATTGATCCTAGTAGTTGGTCATAATTGATTCATATGGGAATAGACATGCAATATTAGTTGTCATGTTGATTCATTCAGGTGGTTTCATATGATGCCGACATTTATAGTTGCATGACCATATTATCATGTTGAACTTTTTAGAGTAGATTTCTTAAATAGAGCTTGAAATGAAACAAAATATGAATGAGCTATTTTATGGCAAATTTGAATATTTATCTATTGATGTATAATTTGCCGATTTGAACATCATTGTGTTGCAATCTCATCATCATCTTCTTTTACATAGAAGGAATTAATCACCTTCATGATCATAATTCAACTTTGAAAAGAATTCAAGATTTACTGCCGCTATGCAAACATAGAAAGAAGTAGTACTTCTTTTATGACAAGAATGTGGCATCATCTTTACTAAAGGTTCAAACAATGAGGAAAGAAATTTATCATCATGAAATATTTTTTTCTTTAATAATGATGAGCGATAAATTGTAAAATGTGTGGCTTGAACTTATGAATTTGGAGAAGCAACATTCTCCAACCATTAGGCTATGGATCCTTTCATGAATGAAATTCTTTTATATACTCTCTTTATAGTGAGGGATGGACAAAATTCTTATAAGTCATAATGCTTGAGACAAGCTCCAATATGCAGTCAAATATTCATTAAAGCTCCAATGGTAGAAAGGAAATTGTGATGTTTAATCAAGTACCTTTTTAATAAAGCAAGTTAACAATCATTTATGGAATAAATTATGAAATTTCAATTTAGTTTGATTTCTTATATAATGTGATGGATATATATTTAAATTCTTATAAAGAATGAGTGGTTTGTATTAGAAAGTTATATTTGGTTGATTCAATTTAATAATTTTATTGGTGGCTTCCTCTTTCATAGAGATTTTGGTAAGTTTTTAGGTCTTTTATATTATTATTTTAATTGATTATTATGTCCCTTCTTTTTTTATCATTATTCATGTTTTCATGGATATGACCCATCATCTATAACATTCATGATGCTCCCTTTAGAAAGCTTTAAGCTCAACATTAGTTATGCTAAACAAGTTACAACATTTAAGGCTACTATGCCTTTTCATTATTTTTTTAATATTATCTATTATAGGGAACTATTAATTAACAGCCATAAACAAAAGATGTATCTTTCTTATGGTTTACTCAACCACTCCAAAACAACACTGATTCTTTTAAAAAAATTAAATCATCAACTCTTAGGCAAGTTCAATGCTTAGTACATTTAAAGAAAGAGCTTATGAAGCCATTTATAGCTTTAGAAGAGGGATGGACAATCATTTTTATTAATTTAGTTTATATTCACTAAAATGATCTAAGAGATTTAAGATCTTCTACAAGTAATGACATATATTACATTTAAGTAATCCTTGTAAAATGGCAAGTTATATTCTTAATTGCCAAAAAACTAACAACAATCATAGACAAGACATATCTTATATAATACTAGCAAATACATCAATAAAGAAAATTTTCATTTGACCTTAAGAAATCATAGTGCATTAAGACTATATTACATGATGATTGTGCTATTATGTTCCAAAAAATTAGCTTGTCTTCCTCCTAATCAACAACCCTTAATTAAAGATCATACTTGTATTTCTCATTATTGAGGGCGAAAATGATGATGATATGTGAGTGTTCTTTTTGAAGTGGAGATTTCAGAAGAAGATACATGGGAAGAGGTTTGATGGAGTATGACTAATAAATCTTATCTCTACTAGTAAAAAAATTTACAAGAAATTATATCATCAAATTCAAAATCAAGTCAAGTAAAAAATTGGAGTTATTCAATCTCCTAAAGATACTAGGAAAATTAAGTTGAATTATATTAGAGGGACATCCAAGAGATACTCTTGATAAAAGAATTATATTTATATTTTGATATATCCTAGATTGACATCAAGTAAGACTATGATTCAAAGTCTGTTATCTTAATAAGCAATCTATACTTTGAGATAGGTTGGTCCAAAAGGTAGAGGGTAATTCATTATGATCAACTAAGAATACTATTTATACACATAAGAGGCCTATGTATGATTTTTTAATCACTAAGAGCAATATAATGGGGTAAAAAAAGATGGTGGATTAAGGTAAAGAGTTTAGAAAAAGAAGAATAAAAACCTAGTCATGACTTTATGGTCCATCATCCCTGGCTATCAAAATTGAAATCACTTAGCTATAATGTAATTGATCCATCCTAAAAGAGACACTTTATCAACAGTCATGAAGTATATTATCTAGAGTTGGCTTAATGATTTGAAATTAAAAAAAAAATTAAAATTCCAAGATTGATGAATTCCAAGAGGTGTATTAGAATGATGTTGGACTTACAATCTTTGGTGGTATAAGGACTAGCAAAAAAAAAGACAGAGAATGAGATAGCCCAATAATATAAAAGAAAAACCACTAAATAAGTCTTACTAATCCTTTTTGGATCAAGATAACCACTACATAACATACTAAGATGGCACCTACGTGTACTAAAATTCCTACTTATAAATAGGAATTTTATCCTAAAGAACATGATATTCATACAAGTAATTTATCCTTAAATATATGGAGCTTTTTATGCTTTCGACTAGTCATATTATGAATGTGAGCCAAAAATTGGGGATTTTGATCGTTGGCTAGCTTTACTTAGTTACTCATTTAAGATATGTAAAGAGAATAATTTTTAGCTGAATTGATGAGAAATAGCCTTAAATTTAAGAGAATCCCTTCCTAAATAAATTTCAAGTATGATTATCTATTTATTCTGGTAGAATATTTTTATCACAAGAAGCCACAAAAAATTGTATGATTCTAAGAAAAACTAAAGCAAAGTATATGATGAAATACATCACATTAAACTATAAATAAGTTATAAACACAAGAGAATTGTGTGAAGTGAAAAAAATAAAAGAATAATAAATAGGCCAATGTAGTTGGGCAATTACTTATACAAAATCATATTAAATATTATAAAAAAAACTGAGCTTTTAAATACAACCCAACTCCTAAATCTTTATAATAAAATAAATTGACAATAAAGTACAAGCAAGGAAAGTCCTTCACTCCTAGTCATTGCCACTTGATTCAAGCATATAAGTTTGATACTTGGGGTAGTGTTGGATATTATTGAATTTTGATCTTAGAAATGTACTCAATTAGGAACCTTTACCTATAACATATTATACATACAAAATTTTCTTTATCTAAAAGTATAATCAAAGCAAAAGTAATAAATTGGTCATCATAACACAACATAGACTATGCAAAAAAACCAAATAAAATATCACATCATAAGAGTAGTTATTTGACAGTAATGTCTATTTTGGAATTTTTAATATTTTCATGCATGACCTCTATAAAATTAAAGTGTGAATAATTATTCATTTGACACTCGTAAGAAAAATATTTTCACTATAGTATAAAATTATAACTAAGAATAGTCATACATCTCTCTTTGGAACTTGATGATAAAGGGCATATTTAGTGCCTCATTTTTAAAAGAGTTTGCAAGCTATTGATTGTCCTTTGAGTGCTCACAAATTGTGTAATGAGTATCCTGTTGAAATTTTAAAATGTGGTGATAGCACCAAATTGTAGGTTGCAAAACCACCGAACGAATGACTCTTTGAAAGTATAAGGAACAATCAACATTTTAATGTGTCATGGCTTCTCTTTATGATGTTGCCAACTTAAACTTTGCAATGTGGTCAGTAAGGTCAAACCTTCCCAAATATGACTCCATATGAGCCATTTTAAATTTAATGGCTGGTTATACTTTCTCAATTTCCTTTGAAATTGCAATGATCAATTATGGATCCCTCTTCTTTACTCAGATGGGTAGTGAGTTATATTTGTCATCACTAGTTTGATTGTAACTTGAGTTAGTGACAAATGTTGAATCCAACATCCTAGTCTGGAGCCTTTTTCAATGAACAACCAAATCAAATGATTATTTTGGAGTACTTTCCTTTAGGGCATTTGTCTGAACTCAATCTAGTATGTCTTGAATCATCTTAGTAATTATTTTCTCTGGAATGGGTTGTATATTTAATTCTAGTTTGTGATGTTGATATATGTTCCTAGTTTTGTTGTACCTCAAATAATGCATATCTTATGGTCACTAACATCAATTTGTGCTCATTGCACATTAAAGGATGTTGGGTCCAATTTTGTACATGGGCAACACTAACCCTACAAACAAGTTTTAACATGTTAGAATGAGATAACAAAGTGAGAAAATTAGTTAGTGCAAAGAGTAAAAAAAAAAGTTTAAAGATATCTACAAATAGTGGAAATAGCATAATATGGCATCAAGTAGTATGAAATTCAAAACATTCCTATTATCCCCTTATTTATAGAGTTAACGATGCTATAATAATATATGTTATACCTATAAAAATTAAAAATTTGTACATAATAAGATAGATACAAATTGATACACACATATAAATTAAGTTGATTCGGGGGCATGTGCTATAAATAAGTCCTCAAAAGAAGGTATCAAGTGTACGTATGTGAAGATGAGTCCCTGGGGATCAAAAACAAGTCCTTGGGCAAACGTGATTATGAATCAGAGACAGATGAAATCATAATTAAGAAGTTCTCTATGACAATGCCTCCTGCAGCTTTGATTGTATCATCCACTAAAGGATGTTAGTCTTTGTTGTGAAAATTCATTGTGGTGGTGCAAGATTTTTTAGGGCAAACACTCTTTAGGGCAAGCCTTCAAGACAAATTCATTAGTATGTGTGAATCTTCAATCTAGCCCTCTAGGGGCAACCTCATTCATCACAAGCTCTGCTAGAATAAACCCCTGCTTGATCATGGGGCGATTGACCCTTTGAGTGAGGTCTCTTTAGGGTAAGCATTGTTATAAGCATGTACATGTCTTTTTTTTTTATGAAGCCTCTTGACAGAAACCTATTTAGATACATGCAAGTTATAAATATGATCATCTATAGATATACAATAACATAAGCATAACTTATCTTTACACACAATTTTATCCTTAAAAACTAACAAATATCTTAAGAAATAATGAACAACACATACTTCATATTATGTGATACTTGAAAGTTATACTTTTCTTGTGAATGTATATCCAACTAGATGTAAGTAGAGACATCAATGAAAAGGTTTATATTAGTCATTCAATGGTTATTGTTTCTTCTAGCTCTGACGTTCGTCCCAATAACAAAAGAACCAATCATGAAAATCTTTTTCGAACTCAAAATTCATTTGATGTTCAGTTTGATATTCAATGATTAGAATTGAGCCAAATACAAATCCTTAAATTTTGAATTGTTTACCTTCTTAATAGCATTTTTAAGTATTTTAATTTACTTTAAAAAAAATTCCCTTGAAATCTAACTTAGAGCAAAAAAAAAAAAAGTCCAATGCCATTTGATGAATGACAAATATGTCATGTGTTATCTATTCAATTAATGATCATAAGAATATATTTTGTATTTTGAGCCCTAAGTTGGCCACCAAAATGTTTCCCAATTTTTAACTCCAACTCTAATGCATGACGGTATATAACATAAAAAATTAGAGGAATATTCCGACCCTTAAAAAAAAATCTATACAATAAGAATATGTTTAGCATAGCTGTAGCATTTTCTAAAGTTATTTGTAAAGTTTCTACGAGAAAAGTAACTTAGCAATCTTGGTTGCAAAACATAGTTTTCATCATAGAAATAAAAAAATAGTAGCAAAATAAAATTGTTATTGTTGCCTAAAAATGAAGCAGCTAGAAATATTTAGGCTTCATTTTTGTCAATTTTCTTACTGCTTTCTAAATCAGCTTTTTAATGCAAAAAAAATTTTGTTCTAGAAATTTATTTTAGAAGGCATTAAGAAATATTATCCCAAATGATGGCTTTGTTATTGCTTTTTAAAACAACTTTCTAGTATAAAAATTGAAATTTTTATACTAGAAAGCTGCTTTAAGAATCAATAAGAAAGCCGTCCCAAACAAAACCTTAATCTATGCACTAATAAAAGTTATTTTAAAGAAAACATTGAAGATACATCTCAAAATTGATTAGTCCACTTACAAATACATATATTTACTCTAAAATTTCAAAATTAAATGTCAAAATTTTTAAAACTCCATTATTTAAAATACTAAATGTCCTATATCCCAAACCAAACAGGCTTAAATTTTATTACAATTTGGTCAAAAAAATCTTCCAATTTTATAAATATAATTGAAACTTAGTCTTTATTTATATATGAATTGATAACATTCAAAGTCATTGACAACCACATATAAAGTCTAACAAGTGTTCAATCATTAAAAATTAATGTATCTGTCGACAAACTCAGACCATAGATTTTATCAAATTCTGAACGAACACATCAAAGCAGTCCCCACCTTATATGTCCTTTATTACTGCGTTTTCGTGGTTTTTTGCAATGCAGAGGTAGCTTTTAGTTTAGACCATACGGCAAGCGTTTGAATTTTCGGCATTAAGCCCTATTTTATCACATAAATGTGCTGATTTTCCTTTTTCCTTTTTTTAATTTCCGATGTAATTTTGCACTCCTATGGGTTTGCTTGTCCTCATTCGTTTATTTATATTGATATGTATTGAATGGTACATTTTTATGATTTGTAGTTCCGCCGCGATACACGCCATGGTAAAAAGTGGACACACATCAAACACCTAACTTTCCATGAAGACTTGTTTGATAAAACAAAGGAATAGAGTGAGAGCGAGAGTGAGACTGAGATGGCCAAACATCTCTCTCTCCTTTTCGCTCGCACTCTCCTCACTTTCTTCACTCACTCTTTTGCACACATCATCTGCTTAAGATAGATAAGAGAGAGAGGGAGAGAGAGAAATAGAATTGAAAAACCAAGAGGTAGTGACAATAAGATGATTAAAAAAGGAGAAGTGAAGAGAAGAGGAAGTGCAACATCTATTTGTTGGAAACTAGAGAGAGAGAGAAAGAGAGGAAGAGAGAGTGATTAAGAGGCAAGAGAGCGAAAGAGATCGAGTGAAAGAAAGAGAGATTTACGTTGAGATTTAGCGCTTACACCTACAGATGATATCATAAGAGTATACTAACAATTAAGATAAAAAAATTTATGTATATCCGACATATTTTGTACTAGAATGAACGTTGAAGCTCTTAGATTTACAATAAAACTAGTGCTTACATATGATATCATAAATCATACTAATATTGGACAAATCTCAAGACTTAGAAGCCCATTTTAAATATTCTTACTAATTATTTTTCACGAGTAAAATAATGTTGGTTGATTCGTAATGAAAAATAGTATCCTGAGCTTAGTCAATGATTCTCTTGTAAGCTAGTCTGTTTTTGCAATTGCTTATATGTATTACTTCCTAATTTTCTACTTATCCATCTTACTTGTTAATTTCATAAAAAATAACGTGTAGTCATTCAAGCCAAATTTAATTCTAGCTAAAATTGAAAAAGTTCTTTACTTTTTTGTTTGGAACAGCTTTTTTACTAATTTTTAAAACAACTTTTCAGCACAAAAATTTTGAATCAGAAATTTTTATACTAAAAATTGCTTTAGAAATATAATAAATGATCCCAAACAAAACCTTTGATTTACATTGCTGCGGTGATTTAATGATCGTAGCTCAAACGTACATAATCCAAATTCAATTGATTCGTAAAAATGAAACGACAGGCTAACCAAAACTCTAAAATAAACTATCTCTTAGAGCCTAAACAACTGGAAGGGTTCAATTGCGTTATATTATTTTTTCTTCTTCAGAGTTCATAAAGAATAATTTTTTTTTAATAAGATTGCAAATTTTCATTTTATATTGTTTGTATGTGTTGTTAGTACATTAATGCTGTTCTATCTGTTTGAATAAAGAATCTTAAGGGTGAAGGTTTAAGTGAGACTAAAGCTTTCTATTACCTACTTGTTGAAGTCTGTTGGCATCGTCTTAAGGGTCACTAATTTCTATAAATATTTGTTGTATATATAATGGTTTGTTTTAGAAGTTTGGTTTGATGCTGATATCATGACTTTAAGTTAAAAATTGGAAAGAAAAGATTGTTAAATAATAATTAAAGGGATGTTTGGCATCAAATTTTTTAACCACATTTGTTGATAGTGTTTTTTAACTTATTTTTTAATTTTCAGTTATTTTTAAAATAGCTCAAAATAACTTTTAGGTTCTTTAGTATTTTTAAAATAATATATCATTGTAGGCCTGTGCCACCGACCACTTCCAACACTGTCCACACACAGGTGATCCCCACCTCTGGCTACACCACTTTTACCAGACTACTGATACACCACCCACAATTTGCCACCACCCATTGACTATAAACATGCATCACACTGATGATCCAACTTAAGTAAGTTGTTCCAACAAATCAGGCACCACCGACCACCCAGCAATGATTTGGTCGCACGACTTGGCAATCACATCACTACCACTAATCACTCTCACGTTGCAATTGATATTCACTCTCTCATCTAAAAAAGCTTAATTACCACAGATATTAAGAACATAAAATAAAAGTATATTTAAAATTTACAGCATTAATCATATACATATATTATATAATATCCTATCTATATAACATTATAAAACTATATATAAATCTACTATAAAATATAATATCAACAGCAATTGGCTCCAAAATAACATTTCTATCGAAAGAAAATTGAGATATCTTTTGTCCTCTTAGAGAGTGACAGCATTACCTGATGCAACATGTTATTCCGACCTATCTTGCTAACTTTCAATAGGAAACCTTAATGTGGTGACACATGAGAAATTAACTAGTTCCTAATATATATAAAGGGAATAGTTTTAGGGTGACAGTGAGACTTAATTCTTGTTTGACTAAAATAGCCAAATAAATCACATCTCTTCATGACATTTTGAGCTTATTTAATCAAAAAGCAACTAAAATTGAAAGAACGGGTCATAAGATAAATGGAGGGGAGAGTTTATTATTATTATTATTAATTTTTTTTGGTGCTCTACTAGAGTTTTAAATGTCTAAGGTTCTCTTTCCAGTACACTGCCACCGCTCCTCTTCCCCTCTTTAACGGTTAGATTCCACTCTCTACCCTAAATTTCTATATGATTCTTTTAGCAACCTTTGGCCTTTGATTGGAGGCTTTTTATGCCCCATCTTCATGAAGCTCTCATTGCCACAAGAATCAATCATCTAGATTTTTCCTCATCTATGGATTATGGGGCACAATAACCAAATTGTTCTCCCCTCTTCCCCTCCTCCCTCATCCTCATCCTCCATTTTTGGGGTTTATCTCATGTTCCCTAGTTTTGGTTTCACTACAGGAAAATGCATTATTACCGGGTAACATAAAAAATTCTATGAAAAAAGGATGTTTCCATCGAATTTCCATATAACGGTAATTCGCGCGTCGGTAAAAAACTTCCGACATAAATATTAAGCCTGAAACATTTCTGGCGGACTTTCCAATGCAAAACAGGTAAAAAAATATTGTTGTTGCATCATTTCCTTTTGACTTATTCTAGCTTTATATCAGCTGAAATTACTGGCATAAAATTATATCGGTAGTTTCGCGGATAAAACATCGCTATGTACGTCGAAAAGTATATGACGAAGATAACCAGCACATTGTGCACCAAAAATTCTGGCATAAAAATGTGCCAGAAATTGAGACAAAATTTGTCTTTATATCATCGTTTCCGGCAGATTACCGGCATATTATCCGCTGGAAACCTGTAGCAATAACAAAAAAAAAACATTCCCATACAAGAAACTGATTTCTACAACATGTAGCAAATAGTTACATACAACAAATAGTTACATAATACAATAACAAACATCAACAACTAATTACATTTGGTGCAATAACAAAAAATTACTCATAAACATCACCAAATATTCATTAAGATCACAATTACATAAGACGATTTGTTTGTTCATTTAAAAGTACAAATTGAAATAAGTACATATGAAGCTGAAAAAAACTAAAAAACTACTTTGAATTCGTCAACTCATTCTTCGCTGAAGCTACCTACTTTCCACTGAACTGCTCCCTCATTTTTCGCATTTCATCCAACAACTGATTGTGTTGCATCTGCATCTATATTTGTATATATGACTACAACTGCACTTGCCAATTAGCTTGTGATTTTCTTACTTATTCTAGCTCCGCTTAAAGGGCAACTACCTGTTGGCTATATAAGGACTCATGGGAACTTGCTATGAAGCTGGAGCCACCAGAATTCATCCCCTCGTATGCATGGGCTTGCAAACCTAAACCATAAACCCTACCATGTTGCATTCCTCCTACCGCTTGCGATCAAATGCGGTACTCAGAATACTCTACAGAGCCTCCAAAAGAACCCTCACCTACTACAACCTGGCTCTCTCAAAGTCGTTTATACTCCTATTATGAAAGTTAATAAAAATTTAAGTAATTTAGACATAACATAAAAAATATTAAACATATATACTTACTTGGGGTTTCCTTGCTCGCTCATGAATTCATTATTGGTCCTTCTATCACTTGTGGGTATGACCATGCAATTTAACAGGAGTCGATTTTCTACCAACCATCTCTTTCTATAATAGACTTATATTAGTATTCCTATTAAAGGAATTTTTTAAAAACTTTTAAAATTCCTTACCAAACATCGCTTGTGCTCATTATGTGGAATTGAACCCCCAGTATGAAGGAAACTACTCATGCCCCCAACATTAGAAGCTCTATTCTATCTATTTTGGTCCCTCCTCCTACTATAATCTATGCTACCCCAAGCACTATTCAACTTAACTCATACACTCTCTTCAATCCATAGTGACCGCTCGCTAGACTTTCTAATATCTGTAAACATGTCATGCATTCGAGTCGACCCATGCTTCTCAAAATTCTTTCTAATTTTATTATTGTGTTGTGGCAGCCAATACAAATCTTTCTGTATTTAAAACATACAACATAGAATATATATGTTTGCTAGCTTAAGTAAAAAAGAAATATTTTGAATATATTTGTATAATAACTAAACTCAAACTCTCTAAAATACATTTCTCGCACTTCTTTCAATATTTTCTTCTAAAAAACATAAGGAGCATCATACATGCTCCGTATTATATCTCATATTTTATGTGTTGGTTATTTTGACAAGTGGAACCTATAAAAATTATGTTAGGTGAGAAAAATATTTATTCAATTTTAATTTTATATTAATAATATTATAAGTACATACGTGTCACCATCAGGTTCAACAAATATTCAACCATCTATCACCTGCTCTATTGTAGTTAGGGTTGAAGGTCTACTTGTACCCGACTGAGGGGGTGGTGGGGGATAGTAAGGCAGAATATATGCATGGTGGATATGGATAAGCAAGAGGGCCTGGGGTTGGTAGTAAGGATAAAAGGGGGTACTCTGTGTGGTATCTGGTGAAGGACAGTAGTGGTCTGGTGAGTAGAACTGTGGGATACTAGCTTCAGAAGTGGGTAAAGATGTGGTAGGCTGACTAAGAGTGGTAGTCTAACTATAAGTGGTAGGTTGAGATGAAGAAGTCCCCTCAGTATGTACATACCTGCTGGATGGGCCACCAATAATCTTCTTATTGCACCTATAATTATCAATCCTCTATTAAGCTCTTCACTTGAAACCATTTATAAAGAAAAAATAAGAAATATTAGAAACATAAATTATAACAAAAAATTAATATAAAATAACACAATAATTAAATAAATACAGTTCAGTAATAATAAAATAAAAACTAACTATTTTTATTTTGTTCAAAATAAATCATATTGTCAAAAATTATTTACCTTATGTTAACTTATTATTTATTGATTCACTTTCATATGATGTTACATTTTCACCACTATCAGATTTCTCATGACTTTCCTCTATGTTTAAATCTACTTCCTCTAACTGCAACTCGCTCTTATTAATTGGAATTTGTTTATTCATATCTATAGCAAGATTTTTTAAATTTGGCATAAACTCTTTTTGATGTGCTGATGGTATTGAAGTTGTTTTCTTAATTATTCCCTTTAGTTTGGTCTTTATAACTATAAGTCAATCTTGTTTGTCTCGTAATCGTCTTGGATAGTTAGCATAATAAACTTGGCTTGCCTGACTAGCAATGATGAATGGGTCAAACTTTGCATATCTCCTACCCCCACTTTACTTCTATTATACCATAAATCGAATGTAATCTTGTACCTCTATTTTTTACTAGATCAAACCATTCATAATTGAATAGATACACATTATTCCTGTGACCGGGATCTTCAAACTGTAATATTTCTTGTTATAATCTGTAGTACTCAAAGTCATCACCTATATGGGTGTTCCCTATTACACATATATCAGAATTTTTTATCTTCCTACCTTCACACTAATTTTTTATTTGAAATTTATTGTCATTAACCAAAAATATTTGATAGCATTTAACTAATATATTTAGTTCCCAAGATAGCTCAAGAAATCCTTGATACTATGAATTACTGTCTTTAGTGTGCATCTAATAATAAATAAAGTATATTATTAGCATAATTATTCCATATTGTGTTAATTAATTAAGACAAATTACTCAAAATTAATAGTAAAAAATATATTGTATTTTTAAATCAAGTAGTGAATTCTTTCTCTATTATCTTCTGGACTTCTGCTGGTTCTGATGTACTTAAACCAGCAATGAACCTCCTACAAACTTTAGGGTTTAGATCAAAGATATGAATAATAAATATATAAATAAGCTAACTCATACTTACTCGAGATACAGCTCAACTTCATCACAGTTAAGAAATATTTACAATGTGACAACTCTTATCTTCTTATCGGTCAAATAGCACACTGTGCTAGTGTCTGCGGGTTCACCACTTTCATTGAAGACAAATAAATTTGAGGATTTATCTATATTTTGAGGTGCAATACTTCTACCTGATTGTGACATTATTTCAAAGTAATACTATAAATATTGAGTTGTCTCGTACATTAAATATGCTTCATAGATTGAGTCTTTCGGATGTGCTTTATTCTTAACAATCTTTTTAAGTTTATTTAAATACCTCTCAAAAGAATACATTCACCAATACTGAGTAGGTCCACCGATTATAGCCTTATATGGTAAATGCACTGGTAGATGCTCCATAAAGTTAAAAAATACTAGAGCAAATATTTTCTCAAGTTGACATAGAATAAAAGAAATATGATGCTCCATAAGAATCAAGTTCTATATGTTTAGTTTAAAAGAGCATAAATATTTAAAGAAGACAATCAAGAGCTTTACAATTTGATCTGATAGAAAATTAAAGGCAGTTGGTAGTAAACATTACATGAAGATATGACAATCATGACTTTTCAATCCAAATAATCTCCCTAATCTTATATCAACATATCTACTTAAATTAGAATAATATCTATCAGGTACCTGTAGGATCTTTACTCATTCACAAATTGTTCGTCTCTGCTCTAAAGTCATTGTGAAATGAGCTTTTGATTTGAGAAGTTTTCCATCTTCACCATCCTTTAATTTTAATGATTTCCTCCTACAAATCTCCTTGAAGTCCATCATTACTTTTATATTATCTTTAGATTTATCTTTGATGTCTATGAATGTATTGAAAATGTTATCAAAAAAAATTTGTATATGAATTGCATCCAAATTATGTCTAATCAGGTTTGTTCTCTAATATGGCAATGACTAAAAAATACTTTTCTTGGTCCAATTATAGTTGACACCATATCCTAGCAATTTTTACTCAGCTAATATTAGAGAATCCGTTATTGTGGGCATGAACCTTACTCTTTTAAATATTTTTACTACTTAATCTTAAAGGATGTTATAATATCACCATTTTATTTTTAGTAAATGTATCCTTATTTCGCATAAAAGGATGACTTATATGTAAGACCATGAGATAACAGTCAAACCAAGTGTTATTTCTTTCTTTAAAGTGAATGACTTTGTATGTTCCATATAATATGGACAAACTAACTTATCGGATGCATTCCAACCTGAGAGCATACTATACATAGGAAAGTCACCAATTGTTCAAAATAATGCTGCCCTCATTATGAAGTTTTATTTGGTGGAGATATCATATGTATTAACTCACTCTTCCCATGATAAATTTAAATGATCAATTAACAGTTGTAAGAATACATCAATCTTTACTTTTATATTATGTGGCCTTGAAATTATAAGCTTTAGAAACATATAAGGAGTAGTTATAAATAACTATGGAGGAAGATTATAAGGGGTGAGTATCATGGGCCAATATAAGTAATGTGAATCATACTGGCTAAATGGAGTAAAACCCTATGAGCATAAACCTAATCTTATATTTCTTGGTTTTTTCGTGAAGGTGGGATGTGTACTATCAAAGTGTCTCCAAGCCTTTGCTTCTGATGGATGTGTAATAACACCTTCTTGCAAAATATATGCATTATGATATCTCATATGTATAATAGATTTCATGGATGCATATCACCATTACAATCTAGAAATTATTGGTAAGTAAAACATCCTTCTAGTAAGTACTTCCTTAGCTTTCTTTTCATTCTAGACTTTATTTTAAATCTTGGTGCAATGCAATGACGGCATGCAATCTCTGATAAATCATCTTTAAAGTATAGCATGCATCCATTGGCAAATAATCTATCTTTGTGTATTCCAAACCAAGTTTTGAAACTAACTTCTTTATCTGATATAAATCTATAAGAATTATGTTATTTGTCGGATTGGTTTCCTTAAGTAGCCCAATTAATTGATTAAAATATTCATGAGGAATATTATATTTTGCCTTGATGATTAACATCTTCACAGCAATGAATAACTCTGAGTGAGTGGTTCACCCCTTCCATATTGATTGTTGGGCAACATGCAATAAATCATAAAAATTTTGTGTCTCCTTATCTGGTAACTTTTATGTATATTATTCAAATTGTGTTCCGATTGCATCATGAATTAATTCCTTAAGATCTGATTAAATATTTTCATCCTAAGTTATATTACTACTTCTAGATGGGCCACATCAAAAATCAAAATATGGTTTGTACTGACCATAAGAAATCCAATACCAATATTATGGCAGAAACCCTCTACGATACATATCAATCATTACATCATTTGGTCTTAGGTGCACTTGATTTTATGTTTAGAGCATAGAAATCAAAACATTCCATTAGAGATAAAGCTGGGCAGCCATTTCGCTGTCTGAATGAAAATGTTCACCGCATTAATGAACTCATCTGTTAATGTCTTTAGACTTTACGTCAATCAGTTATACATCAAACTTCTTTAATTTTTAATATCCATAATATAGCCTACATATAATATTAAGCTATTATATATTTTTATAAAATCGTTTAAAGAGAAATAAATAAATTTTAATGTGTCTTTTATTAATTTTATAAAGATATTTCTGTCGTAGATATTTCCACAACCATGGTCTTCAATCTTAAGGAAACTCTCTCACTCTCTCTAAACATAATTTGCATAAGAGCTTCTCCAACATTTTAATGTGTCTCACCCCATCTTATTCTAGAACCCTTACCTAAGAATGAGGGCAAACATTATAAGTCTCACCACCTCTTGCAAACATTAACTCCCTCTAAGGTCTCACCACATATTCTGCACGTCAACTCTCTCTCAAATTTCACCGCATTCATCTATTTTAACCATCCAATTTGAATTTTACTAATAATATACACCTCAAGTCCCTCTCTAGACTCAACAACAAGAAGAATATCATGAACAAAATGCATATATTATCGTATAATATATTGCTAATGTCTATCAAGAAAATCCATGAAAAAATAAAATCTTACAATGGATTTTCATCAAAGTAGTGGAGGAAGTCAACGATTGAGGTGGTGAATGCCAGCAAACTTGGTGGAAGTCTGTTGGGTGATGGGTTAGTCTTGACAGCAGCAACGTTCGGCTGAGGTGACGGAGGTGAGCTGAGCGAACAATAATGATGAAGAATGAAATGATAAGGCAGATGGTTTCGTGAGAGAAATAGAGTTTTGACTAGTGGATTTTTTGACGACTACGACGTTGGATCCTTTTTTGTAGAACAATTTAATGGAAAGTATTCATCGTGTTTAAATACACTGGCATAATATTTGTCGGTGAGTACACCGAAAAATACCGTCTGAAAATATGCCGCATTATAATAAGGGTGTTATAGATTACAACGTCTTTAATGGTGGATAATGTGTTTACCAGCGTAATATATGTTGAAATACCATCATTATGTTACCATCGATTAAACCATCAATTCGAATGTCATAATTTCTAGCGTATCATGTTTTGTCGGAAGCTCCGACGGTAATCAATGGTTTTCCTGTAGTGTTTGGGATCCTTATGTTTGATATTTGTAACCTTTTTATGAGTCATCAACAGTTGGAAGAACCTTCTTTATGCTTAAAATGATAAGAGTAAATATTTCTCCTTCCCTTATCTTGATAAGTGGAATGATAAAGTCGAGTTTTCTACTAAAGATTTATTTATGAGACTCTAGTGCAAACTCTCACTTACTGTTCACATTATTGGCAAAAGGCTTCTCCATATCTTTCTTATGTTTATAATAAAGATACAATGGGAGCTTTGTGGTAATTTAAAGCTTCTTAGTCTCTCTTAGATGACTATACCCCTTTAAATTTTCTTGTAAAGAAAATTTTGATATAGATTAAGATGTAGGTCACTATTTCATAAATGATTACCCTTTTCTTAAAAGAAACTAAGTAAAGATTTTGGACCAAAATGAAAGAGTTTTTTTTTTATTTAATTTATTTTATTTTTTACATTCCCATATGAATTAAACTCTCCAGTTTCCATCTATGTTGTTTGAATGAGATTGAGGTGTCTAAGCTTGCAAGTAAGGAGGGTATATCCCATAATCAATTTAAATTTTAATCAAGGGTTACATTTACAGGGGTGTAAATTCATTTTCTTCTTACTTTATATTTCCTTATTTACTCCCTATTAACTTTAACGGTAAGAAATTTGAGCAAGAAATTAAATACAATAGGAAGCCAAAAAAGTGTCTTATGTATGCCATATTTTTATAACATGACTTGAGTTATCCCTAAAAAGGTACTTAATCTTAGCCTCCTTCCCTTTAGGGAAGAATTTAGCTTATTGCTCTGCTCTAAAAATCCAACAATGGGAATAAACATTTTGTAGTTTCTTATTCTTCTCTTGTTCCCAAGATAACTATCATGACCCAACCTAACACAACTTGTATATCTTGACATGACATATTAGTTTGAATACGTGATAGAACAATTTTTGAAGATTTTTATTACAGAGAATTTTTTTTCATCTTCAATTTTAAACAATAAAGCCACTAAATCATTAATATACATAAATAAAATTGAAACATATATGCATCCCAAATTTATTCATATCAAAATATCTAGCACAATAATCATGGTTATTTATCACCTTCAACAAAATAGATTCATTCTATGAATACAAAAGAATTTATCAACCTTTTTTTTCTCTTTGTTATACGATCTACTATTGCTTTGCTTCTTCCTCAAATAAAAATATGTGAAGGATGCTTTCTTATTCTCAAGAAATTTTATTCCATAAAATATCTTTTTTAACATCAGTAACCAATCTTTTGCGACCTACATCTCTACTTCTCCTTTGAAGAGCGGTGGTTTCAATATATGAAATGTCTGTAATTGCTTATCTCCTTCATCCCCTCTAATGGTAGACATCCTACTCTGGACATCGCCCATCAATTGGGCCACTAAACTAGCTAACTATGTTATAGGATATGAAATCATGGCTCCTACTATAGTTTAAGCTAACAAAGCTTGATTAGAGTTCTGCCCATTTATACCATCTAGCTCTTGAGAACTCACAAGGTCTAATCACAATACTCTCACCTATACAATTACATGAAATAATTTCTATTAAAATTCATTCATATAAGGAAGAAAAATAATAAATGTCCTTATGTTATCTAGTATATATTACTCTCTTATTGATCAATCATATGGCTTATCATTTTTCAATTCCTCAAAATAGTTTCTCTAAAAGTATTCACAATAGTTCATCCCATTGCTCAACCTTTCTCTTGAAAAATAACAACCATAAAAGATCTTAACCAACTCACTACTAGTACATGATGATAAGATCCCACATCCTCCCCTTTAATAAAATGTATCCATCACCCCTAACTTCACCCCTCTCCTCCCTAACCATCTAACTTCCCATTTTTATATTCTTATTAGTTCTCTTTAAGGTTTACCTACTGAATAGTAGCTTGCTTTTTATAATCCCACAACCTATAATGAATGTTTATCAACTATTTATGATCACAACCCCTACCCTCCACCCAAAAAAAAAATCCCAACCCAAAGAAGTGCTTTCCAAAAGTCTACTCATAAGGATAACTAGTTTCTTCTTCTTTAGTATAAGTTTTCAAGTAAAAAAGACAAGAAAAAGAGAAAAAGTTTAGCAACACTTTTGCTTTATTATGTGGTTCAAAAAATGGAATGTGAAAGTTCCCTAAACTAGAGGCAAAATTTACACCTGTAAAAATGATTCATGAATAAGATATTCATTTTCTTAGTATTCTTGAAACTAAAGTGCATCATAAGTTTCTAATTGACCTCATTCTTATAAATAATTTATTTCATTTTCCTTATGAAAATAATTATAATAATTTTCACTGCAACATTAAAAACATATTTGGGTCAAATAGAATCCATCAATCATAACATTTCAACCCATACTTTTTATATCTAAACTAATCCATTATAAAGTTAAATATCTTGGATCTATTAAGTTCTTGGTTACTTTTGTTTATACATAGAATACTGCTATTAAAAGAATAAATCTTTGTGCTTCTCTAAGAAACGTTTCTTCTTCTATCAATTCCAAATTCATAGTTCTTAGTGATTTTAATTACAATTTATTTAGCCATGAGAAGGTGTGTGATAGTCACACTCCAGGTAGTAGATTGATATATTTAATAGATTATTTTCTTTACATTATGTTGACAAAACTTACTAATAAAAGCTTATCTTTAACCAAGTCTAACAATTAACATAACAACCTTATTCATATGAATTTTGACATACCCTGTATAACACTAATTGGCTTGATATTCTTCCATATTCATAAACTTCTCACTCTTTTGTTATTTGATTACTCTCCTCTCATTATCAAATTGGGGAACTTTAAGGTCAAGATTTTCTACCAAGAACCTATATTTGTAGTGTACATAAAGTTTAAGTCTATGAAAAGAAATCTTAGAGTTGTAGGTTGGAATGTTACATCTTATCTTTCTTAATCTCTATTATATTTGAGCAAAGGAATAATAAAATATTTTCATATTGTTAAAAAAAACAACCCTCACAACAAAAGACTTATTTTTTAGGCTAAATCTATCCAATATAAATATAAAAAAGTTTTTTTTTCAAGGATTATGTGGGTCATATAGATAGCTAAGGACAATTGGTTAACTTATGGTGATGATGATCTTAAATCTTTCTACTCTAATGTTGAAAAGAGAAAAATGACAGTCTTATTAGAGAGCTTAAGAATACCCTGAGAGCTCTCGGAAGCGCGACTGAAAGCGATTTGGAGGCGATCTCGTTCTTTTTGTGTTATGGAGTGGTTTTTCCTTGAGATCTTGCTTGATCTCTTGGTTTGATTTGTTTTCCTTGTTTCTTTGTAGATATTTTCTCTTTTGCTTTGTCATTTTTGGTTCATTATTTGGGTTTGACCCGTCTAGGGTTTCATGGAAACTAACTATGAGTTAGATCCTTCTCGGATCTTGGAGAAGGAAAATAATCTAAGGCTAAAGGAGATGGAAAGGGAGAATACTAGATCTATAAAAACTGATGTTGGGGAAAAAATAGAGAAATCTGTGAGTATGGTTCTGAACCCTAATCTTCCGATTAAAAAATATTTTCCTAAATCTTTCAAAGAAGCTTTATCGGGAAGTGATGGTACTGAAAAAATTGGTTTAAAAATTTCTACATCGTCTTTTAAGGGTTTACCTACAATTCTTGTTTCTGATGAAGTTATTTTAAAGTTAGTAGAACCTTTTAAATTTGCTCTTGCTAGAAAGTTTGCTTTTAAAAGGCCTTCTATGGAAGAAATATGTGGTTTTTTTCAGAGCCTTAAACTCTCGGGATCTTTCACTGTTAGTTTGTTAGATCCTCGTCATGTTTTTATTAATCTATCTAATGGCATTGATTATACGAGAGTTTTCTTAAGGAGATCTTATTATGTTAGAAACCTTCAAATGAGACTTCTGAAATGGTCGACAGATTTTGATATTGAGTCTGAATCTCCTATTTGTCCGGTTTGGATTTCTCTGCCTGATTTACGCATGCATTTTTTTAATCATACTGTTTTACAAGCTATTAGGTCTATTTTTGGTAGACCCTTACAAGTGGATCAGGCAACAGCTAATAAATCTCTCCCTTATGTGGCTAGAATTTTAGTTGAAATGGATATTTCGAAGGATTGTCTTAAGGAAATATGGCTGGGATCAAAAATAAATGGGTATAATTAAAAAGTTGAAATAGACAATTTTCCTATTTTTTTGTACTCATTGTAAACTGCATGGTCATGATACTAATAACTGTTTTATTCTTAATCCTTCGTTCAAAGCTAAGGTTCATAAGAATTTAAATCAAGGTAATATTAGAAAGGAAAAGGGGGGAACGACCGGTTATGCATGATTTGTTAGCCCAGGAAAAAGTTATGGAAATAAAAACTGTGGAAAAAATATTGGATTCGGTTCTTGAATATCAGTTAGAGGAAACTTTTGATTATGTTCCTAAAAATCAGGTGGACAGTGATAAAAAATATTTAAAAGGGAACAAGCAATGGGAAATTGTCCCTTATAATTTAGCTCCTAAAACTGTTCTTTTCAATAAATTCTCTATTTTGGATCATACAAACAATATGGATGATGGAAATCAGGAATCAACGAATGTTTTTTCCCTTTTAAATAAGCCTGTAAATGCTTCTCTTGAGTCTTTGCAGGTTGAGGAGTTAGGTGGAACAAATGCTAATACCTTTTCTATTTCTGACTTTTGCTCTAAAATAAAGGAGAAGGAATTAGAAGAGGGTGAACTGGTGGGTGAACCAGAAAATGAAGTGCAGTCTCATTATAATTCTTTGGCTTTAGTGGATACTTCTTTCATAGAAGGTTTGGAAAAGGGTAAAGTTTTTAACTCTGGTTATAATACTAGATATAAGAACAAGAAAAGCAAGAAGAAGTTTATTAAAAATGGGAAGGTTGCTATATCATTAACTAAATCTTTATCTTTTCATAATGATTAATATTTTAATTTGGAATGTGAGAGGGATTGGATCCCACTCTATTAAGAATAAGATTTGGAATTTATCTCGTATTAATAATTTAGAGTTATTAGTGATTCTTGAACCCATGATTAGTGTTAATAATATTGTTCAAGTTAGTAGAATGCTTGGTTTTAGGAATTATTTTTCTAATATAAATAATAAAACTGGTTGCTTTGGTCTAATAATGTTACTCTTTCTATTATTGACGATCTTAATCAAGTAGTTAATGTGTCCATTTCTTATTTTAATTTCAATGTAAAAGGGTCTTTAGTTTATGCTTCTTGCAACATATGTGATAGAAGAATTCTTTGGAACTCTTTGACTAACTTTGCTTCTTCTGTCAATGAACCTTGGTTTGTTGGAGGTGATTTTAACATTATCCTTAATGCTAATGAAAGACTTGGTGGGGCTGCACCTAATACTAATTCTATTGATGAATTTGCCAATATGATTAATGATTGTGCTTTAGTGGATTCATGTTTTATAGGTTCCAATTTTACTTGGAACAACAATCGTCTTTGGAAAAGACTGGATAGAGTTCTTTTTAATCATGTCTCGATATCTAATTGGCCTTTGACAAGGATTGAACATTTGAGCAGGTCCCTCTCGGACCATTGTCCTTTACTTATTTCTATCAAGAAAAATGATGATAATAGAAAAGGTACAACTTTTTTTAGATTTCAATATATGTGGCTTCAGCATTCTGAATTTTTAAATGTGGTTTCTTCAAACTGGAATGCTTGCATTGCTCCTGATAATTCAGTAAGAGGGATGGTTAGGCTTTGGTTGAAATTGAAAATATTAAAAGAATTTTTAACCTGGTGGAATAAACATCATTTTAAGAACATTTTTGCTAACATTAAAGAAATGGAAGAGAGGGTGTGTTATCTTGAACACCTTATTATTTTTTATCCTAGTGTTATTAATGAGTTGAATGAAACTAATGATAATTTGATTAACTTTCAGGATATGGAAGAAACCTTTTGGAGACAAAAAGCTTCGGCTAAGTATTTAAATGAAGGGGACAGAAATACTAAGTACTTCCAAGCTTTGGTTAATAAATGAAAAGCCTTAACTTTATTAAAAAAGTTAAAGATGATAATGGTAGCTGCATTGAGGAGGGGATGCTTCATGATTCGGTTATCAGGTATTTTACTAATTTTCTTGGTAAGAAGGCAAATATTATTCCTATGGTTAATTCTCACCTTATTGAAAAAGTTATTTCATTTGATGATAACATTACTTTTACTATTGCTCCTACTGAAAATGAGATATTCTTGGCTATTATGTCTATGAATGCTAACTCGACTGCATGCACTGATGGGTTTACTTCCTTATTCTTTCAAAAATGTTGGCATATTATTAAAGGTGATTTAATAGGTGCAGTGGTTGATTGTTTTGAGGGCAATATTATGCCTACATTTTTTACTTCTACAGCTATTGTTCTTATTCCTAAGAAAGATAATCCTGAATATTGGAATGATTTTAGACCTATTAGCCTTTGTTCATTTTTTAATAAGCTTACATCTAAGATTATAGCTCTTAGATTAGGGCCTTTGCTTCCTAGATTGATTTCACCTAATCAATCTAGTTTTGTTAAAGGTAGGCTTATATCTGATAACATTTTGCTCACTCAAGAATTAGTGCATGACCTGGACTTGAAGATTAGAGGAGGTAATGTGCTTTTTAAACTTGATATTTCCAAGGCCTTTGATAATTTGTCTTGGGATTTCTTGTATGATATTTTATCTTTGTTTGGTTTTTCAACTTTGTTTATTAACATTATAAAAAATTCTATTGAGAATGCTTGGTTTTCTGTGGTTCTTAATGGGACTTCTAATGGTTTTTTTCACTCTTTGCATGGGATTAGACAAGGTGATCCTTTGTCTCCATCTCTTTTTATCATTGCTATGGAATATTTTTCTAGGTGTTTAAATGTTCTTTTTGAATTTTATCCTAGTATGTATTTTAGGTCCAAAGGGGGTTTTCCTATATCTCACTTTTGTTTTGCTGATGATTTCATAATTTTTTCTAACGGTAGTTTTAATCATGTTAAAAGAATTAAAGATTTTCTTGGTCTTTTTTCTTTAAAAAGTGGTCTTCTTTTTAATTCTTCTAAATGTGCCTTTTATGCTTCTAAATGGATTTCTAGATCTAATATCAATAGAATTATTGCTTACACAAATTTTGATCATCAAAACTTGTCGTTTAAGTATTTGGGGGCTCCTATTTTTAAAGGGCTTAAGAAATCTCATTTGTTTGGCGAGATTATGAATAAGATTCAAGGTAAAATTTCTTCCTGGGAATATCATTTTCTTTCTTATGGTTATAGGTTGACTATCATTAAGAGTACTTTAAATTCTATGGCTTTTCATTTATTTCAAGTCATGAAGCATAATGTTGCTACTGTTATAAGATTGGAGAGAATTCTTAACAATTTTTTTTGGGGTTCTCGTACTAACATTCATAGAATGCATTGGTCTACATGGCATAAATTGTGTGGTCCTTTGAATGAGGGTGGTTTGGGGTGTAAAAAGATTGCTGATTCTATTACAACTTCTTCGTGTAAAATGTGGTGGAATTTTAGAAATAATAAGAGTCTATGGGCCAAATTCATGAATTCCAAGTATTGCAAAGGTAATCATCCTTCTTGTTGCTTTTATAAGCATGGTGATTCTGCTATTTGGAAGAGAATGTGTGATATTAAACGTAGAGTGGAACCTCTTATTAGTTGGGGTTTAAACTCTGGCAACTCTTTCTTTTGGCAAGATAGATGGATTGGTAATGATTCTCTTGATAATCTTCTTTCTACTTCCTCTATTTCTTTTTTATAAAGTTATGAAGTTTTTCAATGTGAAAAGTTAGAATATGAATGCTATTATGGATTTAGTCCCTGTGGAGATTGGTAATAAGATTAAAGAGGTTAATTTTAATAATACTTGTGATGATCAGATTTTTTCAAGGTTTCTTTTAATGGTTCTTTTATCTTTAAAAACGTCTGGAATTCTATTAGGGAGAAATGTGATATTTCTGTTGCTTATGATAGGATTTGGAGTAATAACATCCCTACTTCTTATTCTGTTCTTGTTTGGAGAATTATTAAAAAGTTCATTCCTATTGATACTATTCTTTGGAGAAAGGGTTTTAATCTTCCTTCGAAGTGTTTGTGTTGCTTTCACATTGAAAGTATCAATCACCTTTTTATCAAGGGTGCTATTACAGCTAAGGTTTGGATTTGGTATGATAATTTTTTTAATACTCACTACTTTTTTGGGCATCTTTCTTTTAATCATTTTCTTACTGCCCTGTTTCATAACTATACTAAGGGCCATATCAAAATTGTGGTGGCTATTACTATTATTTGGTTCATTTGGATGGATAGGAATGATGCTAAATATAGGAATATTGCTATGAATCATAAGAGGATTATTGCTAGAACTAAAGAAAAAACTAATAGCCTTTACAAAGCTGATTTGTTTAATAAAGGTCACTTCCGTGGCTTTACGTTTGTTATTAAAAAGCTTTGTTATAATTGTGTGGAGAATAAGGAGGAGGATTGCTTTAATTTTGTGAATTGGAAAAAACCTAAAGAGAGGGTTATTAAAATTAACACTGATGGCTCTGTGGCTGCTGGTAAATGGGGTTGTGGTGGTATTTTAAGGAATGCTGATGGTAATTTGGTGATTTGCTTTGCTTGTCCTCTTTCTAATAGTAGTGTTCTTTATGCTGAGCTTATGGCTTTGTATCATGCTCTTAAAATTGCTTTATCTCAAGGCATTTTAAGGGTGTTGATTGAAGTGGATGCATTATTAGTGATCAATTTTCTTAATCCTGAAAATATTGGTAATGCTGAGATTTTTTATATCTTAAGGGATATTAAAGGTATGCTTTCTCAGATAGATTATTCTATTTCCCATATTTGGAGAGGATGTAATGCTTGTGCAGATTTTTTGGCTCATATGGGAGCTGAGTTAATTTCCTTAATTGTTTTGATAATTTAAATATTCTGGTTTTATTAAGAGGTTTGATTAGATTGGATAAGTGTGGTTTACCTTATTTGAGAAAATAGTTTGTGCTGTTAGGCTGTAATTTCTTATGGAACCCCTTTGGTGCTCAGTTCTTGGTTGTTGGTTGGTTTTTGGTGGTTTGTCTCTGTCTTTGGGGAGTCTTTTCTGTGGGTGGTTGTTTGAGGTGGAGTGTTTTGGGTGCTAGGTGTTGTGGAAGGGTGGTTTGCTAGGCTCTTGGTTTTGCGTTGTTGGTTTTTGTTTTTGTTTAGGTGTGAGGAGTTTTCGCTGCAGCTGTTTGGCGATAGGGGTTGTGTGGTGCTTTGTTTTAGTTGTGTTGTGTCTGTTGGGTGTTTCGTTGTTTGGGTTTGCTGCTATTAGGGGTCTGTTTTTTGGGAGTTGCATGTTGGGGGCTGGGTAATAGGAGGGTGGTAGTCTGGACTGTTGGTATTATTGGGTTTCCATATTTAATTATGGGGGTTTTACTTTAGATGTACCTTATTATTGGCTTGTTTCTGTTGATGCTGCTTTTAGTCTGTGCATGTTTTGATTTTGTTTGTAGGTGTAGAGATTGAAGTTGGGTAGAAGTAAAGATATTGAGTCCTTTTGCAGGTTAAGAGCATGAAGTTTGGAAGAGTGATAGTGCATGGTTTTTGGTTGAAGGCTTGTTGTAGTTGTTGCTGCTTTTTTTTTTCTATTTTGTTATAATTATTTCTTAGATAAGGAACTTTTGGCTCATTAGGTTTTTTTCCATTTGATTGTAGCTCTTTGAGCATTTAGTGAGCTAATTGTTCCTTTTAAGGACTTTTGTAACAATTTTTTTTAATATTAACGTGTAAGCTCCTTCTGTGGGTTTTAACTAAAAAAAAACCAATAGACTCAAGGTAGTCCTACTTCTCATTATTCAAAAATCTAAATATGCCTTATTTAGAGCATGGATATTATATTATTTATAATGTTTCCTTAGCTCATGAAATCAACCCCAATTTTAACTTTTATTCAAGTAATAATTTTTTTTCTTGCTAATCTTGTTCTTTGAAAACTTTTTGACTCATTTAATAATAACTCAATTTTACCTAAAATGTTATAAAAAGCATCCCAAAGTATTAATGGTTTGATTGGTATTTGCATCAATAATGTCCATTTATTTAATATCCTTAATGGGGAAATTAATGGTTATTTTAAATCTCTTAATGGTTTAAGGCTAGGGCATCCTTGTAACACCTATTACAATAGTGCTACACTTGTTCTGATTAGATTTGACAAGTTATGTGTTTTAGAACATCTGAAATTTTCACATCATGTGGCTATGAGTGTTTTGTATGAATGTGAATGTTTGAACTATGTTCTCAAGCGGATCCTAGGAGTCTGTATACATGAAAACAAAAACCTGATATTTTCCCTTTGGAGCGCCATGCCTCCAAGGTTGGCAATGTTTTGACATTGAGCTCTAAATATTTTTGGGAAAATTGGAGAATGCTATAACGTTGATTTGGGCATTATGCACTGAGCACTATAACACTGCTATTTTGAATGCCATGATGGAAAATCATTTCTTTTTATTAAAATATCATAACCTGCTTAAAAACCTTTATTTGGCAAAAAACCCCTCCCCCAAGTAAGATGCGGCCTAGAGTGAGAAAGGGATATATTTTAGAGAAATAAAGTCAATTTTGGGTGCATCAATCTAATATTTTTTTGTCAATCCAATTTAGGAAGTTGTATGGATCAAGGTAGGTAACACTCTACCTAAAATTTTTAATAATATGAAAATTTTGAGATTTTTTTTTATTTAAATTATAATTTTGTAACATAAAAATGAGGATAACTTTATATTATATTGTAGTGATGAGTATTCTAAATATTTTAGTACTTTTTAAGAAATTTAATGAGTAAATTAAAAGGTGCATTTAAAAAAAATAAAATTGTTTTTAACTTTTAAAAATAATGATGTAGTATAATTAGAGCTTCAAAATAGCATCATAAACAATATCTAGTAATATAATAAAATTTTGCTTAGTCTTTGAATTTCTTAACTATTGATAGAGCCTTATATTATTTAAAATTTATATTTTTTCTTTTATGTCATTGAATTCCAATTGTATATGTGCTTATCTGTTTAAAATGTGTAACTATGAGGGGTTCTGATATTAGAGAAAATTTTATTGTGTTGTATGCACTGGGAGCTATAAGAGCCTGAATTTTTTAATATATAATATTTAAGCATTTTGGAGTCATTAGAGTATATTTTTTGAGATGCTAGCCTAGGGATTCATAAGGTCTGAATTCTTATATGTATTTTTGATGGGAGGTATAAGAGCCTAAGGGAACTCTTTTACTTTCTGCTCTAATATATGATGTATTTATTTTATTAGTTTCTATCTAAAGTTTGTTTAATTTTAATTATTTATTAGCATTACTCTAATCAGTGTAATAACCAATTGTTAACTACTTTTGAATAAATGAATGCACATTAGATAGAATATTAAAATTTTAGATTGGTGGGTGTGGCCTGCTAAGTTGCATTAGCTCACACATATTCTACACTCTATTTAAGGTAATGGAAAGCAAAAGGGGTCATTTTTAGTATCTGATATTATAGGTTTTGATATCCTGAGTCTATAGAGATATTTTTCTAGTTTTTTTATTTTCTAATTTTCTATAGTCATGACTATTCTTTATTTTTTATGTTCTACTTTATAGCCATGTATTGTAGTGTAGAGATTTTAATGTAAATACATTTTGAAAATGAATGAAAAAGGAAACCAAATTACTGAATGAGTTTATTTTATGGTTCTTAGAAATTAATTAGTAGCTCTATTATTTATTAATATTTGAAAGAAATATGAAAAAAGTACTCAAAAATAGATAGTAGGGCTTGGTTTGTCACCATCCTATATAATATGACCCATTCTACTTGTGGGTTATATTGGGTTGGATTGTAATAGTCTCTTTTTAATATTATAGAAGTGGTTTTAGAAAGCTTAATGTAAATAGAGCTATAGGAATAGAGCTCTACTCGAGTGAGATAGTTCTAGATAATATTGGATATTCTTTCCTGTTTGTTTATGTTCACCTCTAGTTTAGTTGTATATATTATGTGTGAATTTATATTAGATCAAAAAGACCTAAATATGACTGATGGGTGGAGTACTAGTCGGACTGTAATTGTATAGAGTACTACTTATATTTTCAATTCTGATTTGATCTCTAAGTTTGCTAGCTTGGTAGCACAAATGATGGGAGAAGCTTATAGTAGGATTTCTTTTATTGGGTTTGATGAAGTGGAGAAGCATTTATAGATATTTCTAATGTTAAAGCCTCTGAGATTTGAGGGTGTTGTTGAGCCCAAAGCAGGAGAGGACTGGCTTATGAAGTTAGAGAATACTTCTAAAGGTATATGGTGTCCTCTTGAGAAAAAGGAATATTTGGTTATATTTTTTTTAGATGGAGAGGTTGAGTGTTGTTGGTTGGACCAGTAGAAGGAGAAGTTTCAGGGGAGCTTGAATTCCCTGATTAGTTGGGAAAAGTTTATAGATATTTTTAGAACATGGTTTGTACCTCCATCTATGTGAAAGAATATGTAGGACATGTTTCTAAGATTAGTTCAAGGAAGCAAGTTAGTAATGAAATATGAGGGAAAATTTGTTGCCCTAGCTAGATACGCTCCATAGTTAGTTAGCACTACCATGGAGAAGTGTTAATAGTTTCTTCTAATTTTTTTGAGTTGGTAGAGAGAGCCCGTCTGATCGAGAATTATCAATCAGCTACTTAGCAGTGGTGGGATGCTATTAGGAAGAGGGTTTGTGGTGAGGATTCTAAAAGTGGATTTTTTGGGAAAGCATCAAGTTTTGTCCTGGAGACTCTAGAAGAGGTGGATCATCCATTTCAATTCCTATTGGTGGTGGTGTTGCCTATTTTGTAGGCTTTGTGAGTGGGGTACCAGTGAACCAAAGTTGTGGTAGGAGGCACTTTGGTCAATGTTACCAAATGATAACTTAGTGCTTCCAATGTGGTTAGACTAGACATAAGGTGGTTGAGTGTACACAAATAGAACCTAACCAATGGTCTGAGGCTAGGTCTAAGTGCTCTATAAGATAGGTGCAGAGATTGAGGATAGCTCCGCCTTGTGTGTTTACTGAGGGACCTTCTAGTAGAAGAAGCTGTTTGATAGCAGGGAGACCATCTGGGAGTAGTCAGAGATAGTCTGGAGGTTCAGTTGCTCTAGCTCTAGTTCAGGCACATGTATATAATTTGACTCAGCATGAGACTATATATTGATGCTTCGAATGTGGTCATAGGTATTGCTTATATTTTTTAGATGTCTTGTAACATTTTATTTGATTTTAGAGCAAGTCATTTGTTCATTTCAGAGAGAGACTTATGATTTAGATATATCTGATAGAAAATGAAGATAAGATCTTATACTATGGTATATTTCCAAGTTTGATGTTATTCTGAGAATGGAATGGTTGAGTCAGTATAAAGCTGTGGCTCAAAATTTACTTAACTAAATGAAAATACAAATATATTAAAAATTTTAATATAAAATTATAAGGGAAAAGAAAAAATAGAGAACTATGAGCAACAGCAAAAAATAGCAACACTCATAAACAGTGCCATAAAAAAAGGAAAATCTAGCCCAAAACAATTGGACTCAGAATGAGCAAAAATTACACCCAACAACATATATGGTGTCAGAAAAAGGAACATACACCCTAGTTGTCAAAGAGGCCATCCAAGGATCTAATAGCTCAAGAATGTAACATTCATTCAACATTGTCCAGTTAGACAACAAAATCCACCAATATACGACAAAAAATTTTCAATCTTGCTGTAAATGTATCAAGGCAATTGCCAAAGAGGGATAATTCAATAAGCAAAAGCATGACTTGACATCAGGCCACCAATCCTTTAATTTCTTCAAAGTTTTTCCAATTGAATTTTTTTTGCAAAATTGACCTTTCTGATTTTGAAGTGAAGAGTGGAAGAACTATCAAAAATCTTGCCAAACAAACAATTGCCTCTCACGCTATATGTGATCAACAAAAAAGTAGATAATTAAATAAAAATCTGAGATCATATCCATGAAAACTAGATTTTCATAACCACACCCGCAATGACCAAAGCGTCTTTCAGTAGGATTTGAAATTCAAGATAGCAAATTGGAAAAATACTATGGAGAACCGAGGGGAGGGTTCCACTGCTTACCTTGAACAAGATAAAAACCCAGAGAATTAAGAGGAATGTTTAATGAAGCTAGTCGATAAGCTCAAAGATCGATTTATCATGGCATGAGGGGTTCTAAAATGAATCATTGCTTCTATAGGAGATATTGAATGCAAAATTTTGATTCCAATGTTCGAACCACTTAGCAAATATGTTTAAAAAATAACGAGTCTTTAATAAGGTTTCAAAAGAGAGGTTTAATTGCTAATGAACCAGAACATAAGCAAGCCTTCCCTAGGCAAAATTATCCAAGTGAGAGAAACACTAAAGCAGTGGCTCTGGGCTTGGATAGAGGAAAGCCCAAGACCCCCATTCACTTTATGTTAGCATAACTATACCACATGGCTTAATTCGTTCCAGGGACCACCTGCTCTAGTAGTTACGTGCTCTAGCTGCTATTCATTTTCCACATTCTCTGCCATAGCAAATTGCTACCAACGGCCACACCTCTACAACAGCTCTCTATCATTTTCTCCTCCGTCATCACTTATATACGTGACTATGTAACCGCTGTAGAGCATATACAGTGATGATAATATTACACTGATTCTAGCCTCACCTTACTTCTTCTTTTGCTTCTCTGTTTCACTTAACCTACACATGTTTCTTCGGGGTATCAAAGCTTTGAGCCTCACAACTAATGGCCTAACAAGACTCCTCCGCCGCTCTGCCGGTGTCATCCTTGTTCGCCTCAATGGTAGACTTTATGATTCCAGCTCCTCTCAAAATTCTGATGTCTAACCTCAAATCCATAGTCAACCTGCAACTTAGTAATTAAAATTATGCTATTTGGAGCTTAAAGATATACAAACTGTTCGCAGCCAATAGATTTGAAGGATACCTCACTGGCAGCAAAACATGTCCCAATGAATCTGCTGATCACCCCGACAAATGCCTGTGGAGACTCATAGATCAAAACCTTGTTTCTACCCTACTCTCCACAATATCCCCATCGGTTTTGCCCTACATTCTTCATATCTCAAGCACTCACAAGAACTGGCTCACGCTAGCAAATAGGCATCAACCCACCAACAGATCAAGAGTGATCCAATTGAAAAATAAGCTCCACAACATTTAGATGAAAAACAACACCATGAATCAATATCTGGCTCAAATCAAAACTCTGGTGGACAACATTGCGGCAGCAGGTTTGCATATATATTCAGAGGACATTCTTATGTATATCCTCAATGGATTACCTCTAGCTTACAATGCCTTCAAGAGAGATATTCGCACCTATCAATTGCCCAACAATCTCGACATTTTGTGCTCACTCCTATGCAATGAATAAATCAACATTCAAAACCAATCTCAAAGGGAGAGCAACCCCTCAACGAACCAGTCAACACTTTACTCCCAATGCTCCAGATCTTCTCGAGGAAGATCAAACTCTTATCGTGGGCATGGCAGCTCCCCTCCACCTCCCTCCAGCAATCGCCCTACTTCTCCCAGCAATATACAGTGCCCAACCTATCAAATATGTGGGAATCTTAGACACACAACCCTTACATGCTGGCATCGTTGTAATCTACAGTACACATTATTTTTGCCAGAACAGTCCAAAGCTCTGTTCTCTCAATCGCTAACCAACTCCAATATAAATTGGGTACTCGATTTAGGGGCCACCTCTCACCTCACTGCTAACTCCCAAATAATTCAGCAACCTACACCCTACTTTGGATCCGACTCAGTTACCATAGCAAACAGGAGTTCTCTTCCCATTCACAATGGTCAAGGTATACTATCTCTCCCAAACACACCATGTAAGCTCCTTCTTCAACATATTCTTCATGTACCATCTCTCTCCCACAACTTATTATCTATTCATAAACTAACCTCCGATAATCACTACTCTGTCTCATTTAATGCTCACAGATTCACCATTTAGGATCTAGTGGACAATCAAATCCTTCTTCGTGTATAAGCCAATGATGGACTGTATAGATTCTCCATCGTAAACAAGCTTCTTCCATAGCTTTGCATTCCAAGCCAACATCCAACGACTTATGGCACGGACGCCTTGGTCACCCTCACCACCGCATCATACAACTTCTTGCTAGTTTAATTCCAAATATATGTATTCCACCTAGTTCTTTTCTTTGTAAGTCATGTAATATGGCCAAAAGCCACAAGCTTCCTTTGAATTTGAGCACATCAAATGTTGTAAGTCCTTTTGCTTTGGTTCACTCCGATGTTTAGGGTCCATCCCCTATTCCTTCACTTAATGGATATAAATACTTTGTTATCTTTATAAATACTTACTCTAGATTCTGCTGGCTTTATTTGATGCATTAGAAGGATGAAACCTTTTCCAAATTTCTACAATTCAATCAAATGGTTAATAATACTTTCAAAATAACTATCAAAACTCTCCACTTTGATAATGGTGGCGAATTCATCAATCACACCTTTCAGAAATTCTCATTGAGAAAGGAATCGCCCATCAACTGAGTTGCCCATACACGCCGGAGCAAAATGGCCTCGCCAAATGTAAGAATCGCCACCTTCTTGACACAACAAGAACTTTGCTTCAAGTAGCACACCTACCCCTTCACTTATGGGTCGAAGACTTACTAATGTCAAACTATTTAATCAATCTCCTATCCACCAAAGCTTACAAATTCCTAACTCCCTTTCACCTACTACATGGCCACCTACCATCCTACGATCACTTCAAGATGTTTGTCTGTCTATGTTTTCCCTGGCTTTGCCCCCTCACATCCAACAAGCCTCAACCACGCTCTCAAGAATGCCTATTCCTCAGTTACTCGTCTATACACAAGGGCTATCATTGCTATAATCTCACCACCCATAAAATACATATCTCTCATCACATTGCTTTCCATGAACATACATTCCCTTTCATCAATCATCACAATCTCAAACCTCCTCTCTACCCACAAGCTCATCACCCCCACTAATGCTAATACCAACCTCCACCCTACTTCCCTCCCTTGCATCCATATCCAATTCACATCATTCACCTGTATTAATCCCACTATGCCCGTGAGTATTACTCACAACAGTATTTTCTTCCTGCAAACCGGCCTCAACTCCACTAGCCATAAAATCATCTCAAGGTCAGTTTGTTGATAAACCATTTGACAATCCCAAATTATATCAAAAAATTGTTGGATCACTTCAGTACCTTACAATTATCAAAACATATATCACCTTTGCAATAAACAATATCTGTCAAACCATGCACAATCCCATAAATCAAAACTACCAATCCTTTAAATGTCTCCTCTGATATATTCAGGGAACTCATAATTTGGACTTCCTTTCTCCACCAGTGAGCTCACACTATGAACATTTGTCGACACTGATTGGGCTGTAGATAAATCCGATCGCTAGTCAGTTACTAAACTCTGCTCTTATCTTGGTCCGAACCTCATCCAATGGCAAGTCAAGAAACAAGCCACAGTCTCCAAAACCTCCACCGAGGTGGAATACCAATCCCTCTCTTCCGCCACCTCCGACATCATATGGTTTCGCCGGCTACTAGCAAAATTTTGAGAGTAACAACTCCATCCAACTCCCATTTACTGTGATAACATATCTACAATGGCTCTGGCCAACAACCCTGTATTTCATGCTCGCACAAAACACATAGAAATTTATTATCACTTCATCAGCGAGCATATATAAAACAACTCTGTTGCTCTTTATCACATTGACTCCATAGATCAACTAGCAAATATGATGACAAAATTGTTACCTGCAGCACATTTTCATCAACTCCGCACCAAATTAACCATCCAATCCTTGGATGCTCAATTTGTGCCGGGGGGGGTGGCACTGTTAGTTTAACTAGACCATATGGCGTAATTCATTCCTGGGACCACCTGCTCTAACCGTTATTCATTTTCCACATTCTCTGCCCCAGCAGACTGTTACCAACGGCCACAGCTCTACAATAGCTCTCCATCATTTTCTCCTCCCTCGTCACTTATATATGTGACTATGTAACCACTGTAGAGCATATACAATGATGATAATATTACACTGATTCTAGCCTCACTTTACTTCTTCTTTTGCTTCTCGGTTTCACTTAACCTGCAGGTGTTTCTTCACTTTAGGCATGCAGGTGTTCTTCTAAATGCAGCTTTTTTGCAGAAATATCACCATGGTAGAGAAATCTGACATAGATTTTGTTAATAAATTTATAATAGGATTTAGGTAGAATTACCGCTTTAATCCAATATGCTTAATTCTGAGGCCAAAAGTAGACCAAAATATACTTAACACCTTCACCAAGTTTTTGTCATTTTGAACAATGGCTTTTCTAAATATAAGCAAATCATCAACATAGAGAATGTGAAAGCATTGAAAGATCTCCATGGTACAACTTGCATATTCACCGATCATTCTTAGGTACTGAGTGCTCATTAGAATATAGGGAGGGAATGAAGCTATCATATGTTCGTATTCCTATGATGAATAAAAGTTATTTTCTTTATTGAAGACATCAATGTGGAGCTACTTATTGGATAACCCTCCATGCAATTAAGTGCATACTAGCTATTCAACTTTTATAGGGTTTTAACCATTCTTTGCAATATGAAATGTTAAGCGGTCCATTCAAATGAATTTTTTTTTTTGCCAAATTTTATAGTTCATGAGATCGTTTATCTAGTATTTAAGCACCTCAATAATGATAGGAAAGACTCTTGAGCTTATTAGAATCATCTCGTCGAATGACTTGACTTGGCTATAAACACGTAAGATTTGAATATAATTTTGATTTTTCAATTAATGGATAGGATTTTCAAATGTATTTCAACTCTTTCATTTGAGATCATTTGAAGCAGGATCACTTAAGATACTGATAAGTTTATCTTTTCGAGAAGTTCACTTTGAATATAAGTTTGATGAAATTGGACTATGAGTGGCCCTGCATTTAAGTCAGAGATAAGGCATAAATCTCAAAGCAAAATTGAGTTGTAAGCTTCAAAATTTTAAATCGGAGATCATCTAAATTTCGATTTCAGTAAACTTATATTTGAACTGAACGTCTCGAAAAGACAAACCCAACAACACCAAAATCAGCCTAATCTAAGCCCAAATGAGTCCAAATCAAGGGTCCAAAGCATATTTAGAAGGTTCAAAGCATAATTTGAATTACCAAATGGCCTTCAAGCATGACATGCATATAGTCAAATCAAGCGGCTCGACGAGACAAATCCAATGAGCCTAAGATCACTGAATTCTGATATCATTAAAACATTCAAATGACCATTAAATGATCCACGATCAAGGGGATCAATATTGGTTGTCCATTCAAACCACTCCCATTTTGAAATTGATCCTCCACATATTTACAGGACATGTCACTCTCAAAAACTATTAATAGTCCCCACTCTTCTCATGACAGGGGGGAGAAGGAGGAAAAGAAGTGAGGAGTTTGGGAGCTCTTTTGCCACCGACCATCACCTGAGTTCTTGCTGACCAATGCCGAAATTCCTCCTGACAACTGCCAGAGTTCCTCACAACTTCCTCCAAACTGTCGACCACCGCTAGAGTTCTTCCCGACCACCACCAGAATTCCTCCTTACCACCGTTGGAGTTCCTCCCAACCGTCATTGTACTATCATCAGACTTTTACCTGATGTCAAACTTCCTCAAGTTATCTACTACCAACGAAGTTCTTTCTAACTGCCGCCAAACTTCCATCCATTCGTCAATCACCAAAGAACTTCCACCCATTCATCGACCTCCATTATGCGATGACTACAGCCCTTTCGATCATCATCTTTCACTAAATACGGTCCTTCCAACCATAATCGCTAAACTATGGTCCTTCCAACTTTCGTCGCCTGCCGACTACGGTCCTTTCGACCATGTCGTCTAACTACAGGCCTCCCGACCTACCTCACCCGCTGACTACTATCCTTCTGACCACTGTTGTCTAACTACAATCCTCCCGACCTCCATTGCCCATTGACTACGATCCTTCCGACTACCACTATCTGACTACGGTCCTTCTAACCTCTGTTGCCTACTAACCATAGTCCTTCCGACCAACATCATTAACTATAGTCTTTCCGACCACCATCACCTGGTCCTTTCGACCACCGTCACATAAACCATCATCACTAGCTATAGTCTTTCTGACCCCCATTGTCCACCGACTACGATCCTCCCGGCCTCTATCATCCATCGATTACAGTCCTTCTAACCATCGTCACCCAACTATAGTTCTTCTGACCACCATCATCTGACTACGGTCCTTCCGACCTAAATCCCTTGCTGATTATGGTCTTGCCACCCAAACGAACATATCAACTTGTTCTTCCACCTCCCACCATATAATGCACCATCATATAATGTATATTTACTACATTAAGCCAAGACCTTCCTCTTAAGGAAGGGTCTCATTAGTAATCAATTGCAAACATTAGTGGATTCATTCAAATTGGGCTAGACCCCATGATTTTTCTCATTTTCATGGGTTTCCATGTTTGCTTAATTTTTTATGTAAATTAACTAGTTTAAGTAGGTTAACTTTATAATTTTGTATTATTTATAAATTTCTTTACTAATTTTGAACCATTATGTCTAATTTAAAATTAATAAAAATTTTATTTAAAAGTTGGTAGATAATGACCTTATACTAATTTACATTTAATTAACCTAAATATAGCTTTAAAATTAAAACTTAATTTAATTAATTCAAATAAAATATCTTAAGTATAAAAGCAATTTATTTGAACTCAATTCATTAATAATCATTGGAGAAATTTAAGTTTTTTAATAAATAATAAGAAATAGAGTGATATATCTATTTTTTTAATGAGAATGCATATGATTTTAGATGTATTTTTATAATTTTTTATTAAAAATATGTCTCATGATCTATGATTACAATGAATAAAATTTGTATTTTAAGAATAATTTAATGATTAATATTAATATGTGCCCTTTATAAAAAATTTCTGGCTCCGCCCCTAATTATGACCGCCATTCAATATATTATAGCCTATATAGATCTAGCAGTCCAATCAATAGTGTCACATGAACCACGCAGTATTCCACGCATCACGCAGCAATCTAAAAAAAAATTAGCAAATTCGGAGCTTCATTAACTTTGTCTATTTTCTTTTCAAATTCAAATGAATACAATTATATATTTTATAAAATAAATAAATATTATCATAGTTGAAAATAAATGCAAAATTTTATAAAAGTCTAAATCATGATTTTTAAAAAATTTTATTTACTAAAATTGGATTTTATCTAATTAACAAATATTTTATAAATTTGGACAAATTAATTATGACTAGTGTTTATCATTTTTTGATATCTATGTTAATCAAAATCTAAGAGTAAATCAAGCCTCATAAAAATAATTATCAGTCACTTGCAGCTCAAAAAGATACAAATATATATGTATATATATATCCTACGAGCTCTACATCTGGAAGATATGTGTATTTCCGGACTTTCCAAGCTTCAACGTCTGAAAATAGGGGGACAATTAATATATAATAAAAAAATTATCTTGATAAGGCACGAATCCCGAAGAAAAATTGAGTTGTAAGCTTCAAAAATTTAAATTAGAGACCATCTAAATTTTGATTTCAGCAAACTTACACTCAAACTGAACATCTCAAAAAGACGAATCCAATGACACCAAAATCAACCTAATCCGAGCCCAAATCAAGGGTCCAAAGCATATTTGAAAGGTTCAAAGCATAATTTTAATTTCCAAATGGTTCTCAAACGTGACATGCTTATAGTCAAATTGAGCGGCTCGATGAGACAAATCCAACGAGCTCAAGATCAATGAATTCTGATATCATTAAAGCATTCAAATAACCATTAAATGATCCACAAATAAGGATATCAATATTGATCGTCCATTCAAACCACTCCCATTTTGACATTGATCATCCACATATTTACAAGTCATGTCACTCTCATAAAATTACAAATAGCCTCCACTCTTCTCATGAGGGGGTGGGGAGAAAGGAGGAGTTTGGGAGCTCTCCTACCAATGACCACCGCTTGAGTTCTTGCTAACCATCACCAAAATTCCTCCTGACCACTATCGAAGTTCCTCCCAAGTGCCATTCGGCTTTCGTCAGACTTCTACCCGATGCCAAACTTCGTCCCATTGTCGACCACCACTAGAGTTCTTCATGACCACTGACATACTTCTATCAATCCGCCGACCACCAACGAACTTCCACCACTCCTCCGACCACCGACGGACTTTCGCCAATCTTCCAACCACCAGTGGAGTTCTTCCTAACCACTTTCGGAATTCCTCCCGACCACCACCAAAGTCCCTCCCAGCAATCGTTGGACATTCATTGGACTTTTACCCAATGTTAAACTTCCTCCCGTTGTCAACCACCGCCGTAGTGTATCCCGACCACCGATAGAGTTCTGCCAGTCCTTTAACCACTGATGAACTTTTGCCAGTCCGTCGACTACTGTTGGAGTTCTTCCTGACCACCACCAAAGTTTCTCCCAACCAAGAACGGAGTTCCTCCCAACTGTCGTTGGATATTCATCGAACTTCTACCCAATGCCAAACTTCCTCCCATTGTCGACCACCGCTGGAGTTCTTTCCAACCACCGCCGAACTTCCGTCCATTCGTCGATCACCAAAATACTTCAACCCGTTCATCAACCCCCATTGTCCACCAACTACAGCCCTTCCGACCACCATTGCGCGCCGACAACGGTCATTCTAACCACCGTCGCCCAACCGCTATCTTCCTGATCTCCATCACCCACGGACTACGATCCTTCTCAACCATAATACAGAATAAAATAGAGTGAGCTATGAAAATCAAAACAACATTATTGGTCCACAATATTATCCAAATTTTCTTTCCCAAAAATCATATACATTAATCTAATTCGCATAAAGTATATATATCAACGGAATAAAAAAACTAGATTACAAAATACTTTAGATATCTTGATTTAGATTATCCTACTTTTATCGTGCTACTATGTTGGGTTTTCTCCTTTTCCTGAAATATTAGAAAATTTTCATATTATGAGCATCACTAGCTCAGTAGACTTCATCCACATTCCCATCACATATATCAATATCCATTAAAATATAAATAGAGAATCATTCAAATATTAGGTTAATCAATCGAGTATAAAATAAGTTATAAAAGTAATTTATATAAATTTTTAACATGTTTGGGTTTCAGAATATCAATTCAGGAATTACTAACTTTACACATAATGTTTACCTTTGTATGTTTTAAAGAAATACTTTCATAGGATTATCAATTTACTTAGTTTCAAAGTTATCATTATTACTTTCATAATTAAACTTCACACATGTGTAAAAGATACCATAATATGCTTGCTAGCATAATATTATTTGCACTTGAACCTACTTAATTTATTAGAATTTACACATAAGTTTTAAAGTTAACAGCTATCACTTAACTTATGAAATTACTAGAATGTGTAATGCATGCATGTACTATGCACATATCCTAATGTATTTTTATAACTCAACTTTCACTTATGACTCCCTTTAACCCTCCCACACTCGCATACAACAAATGAAACCAGAATAAAATAGAAAACCTAGCTAACCCGCATACAACAAGTGGGGTCCAAATCTCTCCCAAATCCAAAGAATATAGATGAGGCAATAATAAAATAAATAGGACCCATGCAACATCATAGATAGTACATTTTTCTTTTTTTCTTTTTTTATCAGAATATCCTCCATATGTCATGCTCTGAACATGCAACTTAAATAGATTAATAGATAATTATAACATTAAACATGATGATGTTGTCATAAAAGCCATATGTACAACACCCAAGTGTTAATATTAGTATAAAATGCATTCTCACTTAATATTTCCTATTTATATATCTCGAGGAAAACATTCAGAACATCATTTTAAGGCTATTATCATAAGACTACTAATGTCAGAAATGTCAAATTCAATTAGTATTCACAAAAATTTAAAAAGAGAAAATCAATTGATAAAATTTTGATTTTTTACTGTCAAAATGCTCAAAATGATGTATTATCCTACCCAAACTAACGAGACGGCACTACAGCACTCCAAGTTGCATTGCCATTTATGATTTTTCCTTTAGTCTAATTCTAATCTTTTTGATGTTAATTAAATGCTATCAAACAAATAATTCATGACTAAATTAGAATTAAGAAGGGTTTCATACTAAATTAGGTTGACTAGCTGGATTATGGAATAACAAATATTACATTCTCCCCTCCATACAAAAAAGGCATCCTCAATATTTCTATGCAAGTTAGTACACATGACACATATAACAAATCAGGATGTAACTGCATCATCTCAGCCTTCTTCTTCCTAAGTTACCTCTCAATCAAATATGTTTTTTTCCACTAAAACTTAACCATAGAAGTATGCTACGTCATAAGCTAAGATACATTCATGTTCTTCTTAGTAAATTAGGTTAGGATCAACTTCAACTTGATCTCCAAAAACTCTCTGATCTAAATTAGAAACCCATTTTCATAATACTAACATGTGAAGCACATTATGGATATCTAACATGTGATCAAACAAAGATAAGTTAGAAGAAAACTTCTTAATTCTTTCAATTATATCAAAAGATCCTATATACATAGGGATCAACTAACTTACTATCTTTTCAAATTTTGTTTACTCACTTTATTGGGTTGACTTTCAAGAATACAAAATCACCAATTTGAAATTCAACAGATTTATATTTTAAATCATAATTTTTTTCTTTTCTTTGTCCTAAGCAACCTCTAACCTTCTTCTTGATCAATCTAATATTTCTGTAGCACTATACAAAAGCTCATAACTCATAAATTTCCTTTCTCCTACTTATGCCCAGGCCAACAATCTTCTATACCTTCTTCCATACAGAGCATCATAAGGGGTCATATTAATACTTTTTTTAAAAATTGATACTGAAAGCACATTCAATCAGAGGAATGTGATCTTCCTAGCTTCCTGCAAAATCTAAAACACAAAATCCCAACATATATTATAAAAGTTAAAAAACCCTCTTAGACAGCCCATCCTCCTCAAAATGAAAATGAAAGTTCGTGATGGGTGTTAAACCCTAAAGAGGGGGGGGGGGTGTAAATTGGTAGTTTTAAAAAATCTTAAACAAAAAGAAAATCTTTTTGATCTTTTTAAATATTTTAAAACAACACAATAACTTTTGTTGTAGAAGAAAAATAATATTCATATAACATTACAATCAGATATTTCAATCACAAAATAAATCAATAAATGTACGGAAATAAAATGAGGTAAAAAGTAATAAAAATTAACACCAAATTTTATAATAGTTTAGTCAAATCTAACCTACGTCCACTCCTTGGAGACTCTCTCTCCAAGTATTGTACTAAACTGAAGTGACTCTCCTTTTTCTCCCACAGCAAGGCAGAGAAGCCCTTACAAAATATTTCCACCGACACGGCGAGGTAGAGAATCTTGAATCCTTTTCACCCACCTGGTGAAGGCATAGAACCTGAGAATCCTTTTACTCGCTTCTGGAGTAGGAAGAAAACCTAGATTTAATGTTGAAGACGATCTCCCCGGAGGCACCAAGGAACCAGTGAAGCAACTCGAAGAAGACGACGAACACCTTACTTGGAGCAAACCTTATGATTCCCCTCAAACCCCCCCCAAGGATCTCTCTCTCTGAATCTCTCCCTCTTCCTTCTTTAAGCTCCCTCTTGAATAAACTCCACACAAAAGATTGTCTCGAAAGACAATTATAGAGTTTAAATAGAGTGCCTCCAAAAGATGCCCTAATTTTCAATTCTGCATAACTGGTCATCTTGGACGATCGAAGGATCATCATGTATGATTAGTACAAAATAACCCTTTCAACCAAGATGAATGGCATTGCTCTATAAAATTAGTTCAAGAGAAGTAGGCTGAGCGTCTTGTACAATAAAAGTATTATTTTGGACAATTAATATTAAAGTATTAAACTTTATCTAGCATGATGTCTAGCGGTGCCTTATCGTCCCATGCACTTCTCTATCGTCCAGTATGATAGGGGTATATCATCTTGGATGATTAGTTGAAAAATTATTGTATTTATCTGGTACGATAGCTGGTGATCCCTTATCATACCAAACAAGTTCTTTATTGTCTAGGACAGTTGTCACCAATCATCCTGTACGTTCATATCGAATTATTTTTTACCATAATTATTCTCCTAATCACATAATTAATTTAGGAATGATTATCCCAAATTATCTAAGATGATCAGCATCATCATGTACTATTAGTACAAAAAATTAAAATATTAAAATATTTCCTAAATTATGGTTCATGGCTATTTTCACAATCTAAAGTGATCATCCTCGATGATAGGGATCGTCCAATATGATTAGTTTAATCACTCTTAAAATTGGGATGTCCTAATTAGGGTTTTTTATTTTTAACTGATCGTCTAGTAAGATTAGATTAAAAATAGAGAATTCTCTAACTTACCAAAACTCTCCCCCTGCGTGTGTGTGTGTGACACTAGAAAGATAAAAGGTACATTAAAATTTAAGTTACATACAGACTCAACCCTAGTCTATCAAATCATGAGCTGATTTATATTACAATTGACCTTATCAATCTGAAAGGTTAGTAAGCAGTGCAAACAATTTAGTAATTGGATCCAGATTTGCAACAAAAAAGATACTAAAATTCAACTTAAATGTCAGACTTTCCTGAAAACCTTTTTATAGCTGGAAGTAAATCTATCATCATGATCAGAGATAATAACTTTGAAAATCCCAGGCAGTTTAATAATCTCCTTCATATATAATTGAGATAAATTATCAAAAGAATATGTTTGTTGTTAGGGATGGAAGTAAACCACATAATAAAGTAAACAATAAAATATAAGTAGTGAAAAGTAAAGCACCAGGATTTAATAAGGTAAAAGATGAAATTGAGAAAAAACCATAGAGTCACAACACACCAAGAAACCACAACAAAAATGGGGATAAATAAGTATAGATCTCTCTTCCCTCTAATTACTCTCTTATTGCTGCTTTTCTCTCTTACTCCATTTGCACATACTAAAAACAAAAGGTAAAGATATGTTATTAACACCAAGGAATACCACCTTTGAGAAAATAATAAAGAAAAACTATCTAGTCTGCCTCCTAATACTATGTCTCTAGTTTGGAGTGCTACGATGCTCAAGCCTCTATCATTATGATGTTGAGGTTCTCAAAATTGCTGCCTTACAATACTACACATCACTATAGTGTCAAATTTAGAGTGTTGAGGTGCTTTACTCTCAGTCATTTCTCCCAGCAAACTTTGCAGCACTAGGACACATGGGAACATAATGCCGGGGTGCTCAGGTATATATCATCGGGGCACTGTATAAAAAGAATTTTAGGTTTAAAGCACCTAAATTCGAGCAAAGAGGACTGTCCACCCCCCCCCCCCCCCCCCCCCCCCCAACGACAAAAGAAATTGACTTGAGGACAAGGATAATAATATAAGCCAATTGATCAGCATAATCATATTTCATATATAACTAATAATCTCTCGTTTGGATACTCATTGCAATTATTTTTTCTCCTGACCTATAATATTAATCATAGTACTTGCAATATACCTCACCCCTACTTTCTTCATCTATTAATACCAACTAAAGCTACATATAGCTTCAGTTTATCAACTGTCACCATCTTTGTCATCCCGTATGTAGGATTTTTTATCGTGTGTATCTTCTCCAAAGATAATTGGACATCTTCTAGAATCGACCTTATAAAATGATAATGAAGATGGATGTATTTCATTATGGAATGGAATGCTTCTATTCCATGTTGTCTCTATGAAACTTCCTATGCCCTTACCCCTTGCCAAGTTAGATACTTTGCAACCAAATCATCTCCTTGCTAACCTCAGTGATAATAATGTACTCAGCTTATGTGGTTGAGAATTCAATAATCTTCTATAGCGTGGAAACCTAACACACTACTGTCTTTTTGAAAGATAAGATATAACATTTTGTGCTCCTCCTACCATTAAGATTTTTTAATAAGATCAGAATTTATATATCCATATAGATTAATCCATGTACCTCTAAAGTAAAGAGCTTTATCAACTGATAGAATCAAGTACTTGAGAATTTACTTAACCACCTCCTAATGAAGTTTTCCTAGGTTACTTATAAATATGTTGACTACTCCAATTGTATATGTTATATCATATCACATACAAATCATAACATACATAAAACTTCCTAGTATAGAAGCATTTGGAGTTCTCACCAATAGTTCTTACTCTGCTTAAAATTTATGTGATTTCCTTAGATAATTGAAGATGATTACCTAGGGAACTGTAAATTGGATTTGCTTCTCTCATGTTGAATCTTTGAAGCACCTTTCAATATACTCTTCTTGAGGCAACTTCAATATATCTGCACTTCCATCCTTGTTGATTCTCATACCAAGAATTTTCTTTATTGGACCCAAATCTTTTAAATTCCTTTAATACATATTCCTTCAAATATTTTATCTTCTCCATATCTGAACCTACAAATAGTTTGTCAACCACATACAAAAGCAAAATAATATAATAATTATCAAAATATTTGAAAAAAATAGTGATTTATCGGCACCTTGTATACCAATTATCTAACATAAACTTATCAAATCTTATGTACCATTATTTTGGTGCCATCTTCAGCCTATATAAACTCCTCCTCAGCCTACACACCAGATCTTTATTAATTGTGACCACATATCCCTAAGGTTCCACTAAGTATAACTCTTCATCATGGTCACCATGAAGAAATATTGTCTTTATATCCATCCACTCTATTTGTAAATTCTCCACTGGTATCATGCTTAGTACAACTCTGATTATAGTCATCTTCACCATCAGGTTCTTCTTTCATCATGTAAACTCACTTATTTTATAGAGCTCTCTTGCCACTTGGTAGCTCTATCAACTCCCAAGTCTTATTCAACTAAAGTGAATGCATCTCATCATTCATTGATCAACTTGAAAGGCCTCATCATAGTACTATGGTTTTTCATTATTTGTTAGTAATAGATAGTATAATGAAGGATAATACATTTGTATTGGCTTTGAGATTTTAATGAGTCTCCTAATTTCATTAGCAGGTGTTTGAGGTGCTCTTTGTACTTCAACAGCTTTTCCTTCTTGATCATGATCATCCTTTATCTTGACAAATTTAGAAGAATATTTAGGAGTCCCATTTATATCCTTGTGCATTTTATTTTCATTGAATCTGACATCACTACTCCTAATGAATTTCATATTATGATAATCTTAAAATTTATAACCATTTCCATCTAAGCCATTTCCAATAAATATATACTTGATAGATTTTGGATCAAGCTTGCTCCCGAATGCTGCATCAATATGAATATAGGATGAACAACCAAAAACTTTATGGTGAGATAACTAGCCTCTTTTACACTCTAGGCTTTCTCAGGTAGCCCCTCATTCATAGGAATCGAATGACCATAATTAATCAGATAAACTATAGTATTCATTGCCTTTGTTTAAAACTGCTGGGTAGACTATAAAATAAGTGAGTTTACATCATTTTGTTGTACGGTGTTTTTGGAATAATGAACTCATGTCTGATCCCATTCAAAGCATAATACTCAGTGAATTTTTTTTCATGATACTCGCCACCATTATCTAATCTGAGATACTAGAGCTTTAAACTTATCTCAATCTAAACCATAGTGTCCATTTTACAAACCAATTTCACATATATTTTTTAAATATTATGATTTATTTTATGGATTTTTTTCTGTAATTTTTAAAGTCCTAAAGTAATTTATATGAATTTATACTAAAATAAATTAATTAAATTAAATATATAATATTAAAATATTATTTTATCAAAAATATCTAAAGTCACTAAATTGTTTTAAAACGTTTTCCTTTCTTTATTTTGGCAATAAAGAGGATTTTATGGGAATTTGAGAGAAATGAGAGGAGAGAGAAATTAGAAACCTAGGTTTGGAGGCTGTATAGTGATTTTCGTCAATTGAGCCAATTGGAACATTTACTCATCTTGCTATTAGGAACCTTTACTCTATTTTTTATTTCAAAGATGATGTGTTTTTAATATTTTTCTGATCAAATTTGTCTTTCTTTTATCAAAAATATACTTAATTTTGTATTGATAAAACTTTCACTGCATAACTTTTAGTATGATATAGAGATCATGATTATGAACATTTTGAGTATTCATTTGAGATTTTTTACCATGTGATTTTAAAAATACAGTGATTTTTGTCTATCCAAAAAATTATTTTGATGTCTAAAAATAGTAGTGTAGTACAATAGAAGTCTTAAAATATTATTTTATATAATCCCTGATAATTTTGTAGTTTTTTTTTAAATGTGCATTTTTATCTAATAGGGTTCTTTGTTGTCTATCATCGTGACATTTTGGCATCTCTTAATTAGGCTCAATTATGTATTATTTAGTGCAATGCATTAAAAATGAATGGGGATATGTGTTTGAGTAAAAGTTGATTGCTTTACTATTATAGTATTATGATAATAATATATGTGTGTGAAATAAATAAGTAAAGATTGGTTGACCCGTTGGTTAGAGATTGATTGACATGTATAGGATGGTGGGCCGATAAGCTTTTCTTTAAATATTGCGGTTTGGTGTTATCCTCTACTAATTCATGTGATTCACTGATTATAAGTTGTAAGGAGATTATTAATATACTGATGGACTAAGAGGGATGGCTCTATTTATTGAGCCAACGATTTACTAACACTGAAAAATACCATGATAGCCAGGACTTCTACTTATTTAGTCTGACTACTGAAATGCATGTTTTTTAGGCATTATTCTTATTATTATATGAATTTATTATTACTACACTGATTTACTATAATT
>NW_021319486.1:1214691-1262566 GCF_001605985.2 Dendrobium catenatum
ATTTCCATATCATTTAGTTACTCAATGTTTAATAGTCGTACAGTGAATATAGTACATAAATAGCATCAATATATATATATATATATTATTAACAGTAATAATACAGATAGATCAGAATTGTAAATAATATGTGGTCCGGCGAGGCTCCGGCGGTGGTCCGGCGAGGCTCCGGCTATGGTCCGGCGAGGCTCCTGCGGTGGTTCGGCGGTGGTCGAGGAGGAGCTTCTTCCTTCTCTTCCTTCTCTTCTCTTCTTCTCTTCTTGCTTGGGTTCCCTTTGTGAAGAATGAGGGCTCTATTTATAATTTTTCTGAAGTGGCATAGCTCATAAATAGGCCTGAGATCAGGGGTGAATTGGGCGAGGCTCCTGCGGTGGTTCGGCGGTGGTCGAGGAGGAGCTTCTTCCTTCTCTTCCTTCTCTTCTCTTCTTCTCTTCTTGCTTGGGTTCCCTTTGTGAAGAATGAGGGCTCTATTTATAATTTTTCTGAAGTGGCATAGCTCATAAATAGGCCTGAGATCAGGGGTGAATTGGGAGTGATCGAATGTACGGTCGATATTGAATCCTACGATCGTGCACCGTTCGTCAGACATTTGAAGGCCTTAGTGATGTCGGAATTTGGTGATCTTGGGCTCCTTGGATTTGTCTCGTTGAGCCCTTTGATTCGAGTATAAGCTCCCTAAAATCGGACACTGTTTGGTAACTCAAACGGTGCTACGAAGCTTCCAATAGTGCTTCGGGTCCTTGATTTGGGCTCATTTGGGCTCGGATTGAGTCGAATTTGGTGTCGTTGGATTTGTATTTCCGAGACGCTCAGTTTGACTATAAATTTGTTGAAATCGGAGTTGAGTTGGTCTCTGGATTAATTTTAGATGTTTCCAACTCCATTTTGCATCGAGATTCGTGCCCGATCAAGATAATTTTTTGGCGATGTATCAAGTGTAAACCGGATGATTCATATAACAAACAAGCAAAACCACAATAATTCAGATCATTTATGATTCAAGCTTTACCAATGGACTAAAAAAACTCAACCTGTGAGCTCATAAATAAATCAGCTCAAACCATATCAAAAGTATGGCCGACCCAAAAATTTTCCGCTTTCATTAGCCCGACGTAGCATGGCGATTTTGAGATAGCAAGGGGACTCCTGAATTTCCATGATCATACGGCTGACAATCTCCCATCAAACAAACAATCATATCAAACCTTGGAGGGCATAGATGCTCAGAAGGCCACTTTTCTATAGTCGCAATCCCTCTTTCTGGCGTCCTCCCTCGGACCTGCTAAACACCTCTCGACGCACCAGGTCGGAATTGGGGGAGATGACGACGTTTCTTCTCAGAACTTTATCACGCTCCTCTTTCGCCACTTCAAGATCGAGGCATCCCTCTTATGCTTGCTTCCGTTTAGGCAGAACGGTGAGTTCTCTTTCCTTATCCTTTCTTCCCTTGAACAGCTAGGGCTGAATTGTTTTTTTCCTCAACCTTTTATTGGATCAACGAGTAGTATTTTCGTCTTCTGGTGTTTTTGGTTCTTTTTAGGTTAATGTTGGTGAAAGTATACATTGGATATCTTTCAGCAGATTCATCACGATAAAGTCTAAAAAACCGTTTCTTTTCGTTTTTGTTTGATAGTTTAATTTAATGTCTGGCACTGTTTTCGTGATGGAAACTTTAGGTTGTTCTGAAGCTCGTGCTCCTGTTTTTGTCTCCGAAAATTGCTGCTTAATTTGTTTAGGTGAACGTCCTGGTTGCAAAATGATGCTTTCACTTTTCTTAGGTTGTCTTTAGAAGGCTGTTACGGTCCTAGAAAAAGTTGGCTCCGGATTTATTTCTAATGTTTGATTGATGATATCAAAATTCATGCTTTTTTTATCTTTGTTCTATGTGACCATGATTAAACATAATATCTTTTAAGAGTCTCAATTGGTTAAATTCTTTTTTTGGTTCACAATAGTTGGTGCCATTTATGGGAAGTATCCCACTACTATTAATTAGTGTTGCTTAAGCTAATTGGCAGGCATTTTGACTTATCACATGTTTTTGGGATCTATAAATTTCTACCCTTTGTTTCAACCATGAGCAACATTAAATAACTCTTGTACGTTCTATTAAGTATAGTGGAACAATTAAGGTGGCTTGTTTTCCAAGTTTTATTCAAGCAACTTCTTTTTGAGAAGATAGTGATGATGGTCAGCTATAAACACAAGTCACAACCCTATTTCTATATATCAACTACATCCTGCCTCCTGATTATGCAATTGCATCAAGAAAGTGATTTCTCTTGGCTACAATTTTAGTATGCGACTCTATTTCTCTCTACTAGCAATAACATACATCCAAACTAAACAAACACATAAGAAAAGCAATGTTGCTCGGCTATAAACATAAGTCATTATTTTGCATCCACGACTTTGTATTTGGGCATGGCTCAGATTGACCCAGAGGCTTTTTTTGGTGACCCAAACTAGCGTTTTAAGGATTTTTTGAGCCCGCCCGTTAGACTTGTATAGACATGTCCATCCATGGTCTGCTCATTTTAGACCTATTTTTATCTATATATTTGTGGATTTGGATAATTTTGGGGCAAATGTCTATAATTCAAACATTTTTATTACCTAAATAATTTTGATTTTAGTAAATCTCCAAATGGAAGCTAATTGGGACAATTCAGGATCAATTGATTCCCGATTTTGAGAAAAGGTATCCATCAATGATCATGTAGGGAGTATTTGCAAACAAGCGATTCAAACTTAAATTCATACTTTGAAAATTTTGGTCTTGAAGACCTCAAAGCACGTGAAATAGAATACCATATGATAAATAATGGCCTTTTTAGGCTAAAGGCAAAGGTATTTTTTGACTTCATATAAGATATAATGATACAAATGATACATCTCTTAAGAATTTTGGCTTTGGATTTATTCTAACCGTCTGTTCAATGTTATAAGGATTTGTGCTTCTATGATCTTTGTGCAAATGATCTCCATGTAATTGGAGTAGGACTGACTAATGATATTTTATTATCTCCATGGTCGGATCAAATTAAGGTTCATGCAAATCATTTTATCAAAACCATAAAATCTAGATTGATCCTGGAAAATTGACCAAAATTTGATGGTCCAAAATAAATGAATAACACTAATCTTGAGACCTCAAGCCTTCATTGATCTATCCATTATCTTGAAGGTTACGATGGTTTAGCACGGATCTTGATGACGGCATGACTTGATTCTCTACCTTTGGATTGAACGGAAGACAAAATTATCCTCAATCAGGTGGCATTTTGGTCAAACGTAGGTCTCAAAGTTGACATGGTGCATCCGTCCACCATATGCTCCAGTAAAAGCATTAAAGTGCTCTTCACCCCAACAAATATAAATAGCACATGTAGGTGGGGGAGCTAAGATTCATTCTAAATATATCTCTTTCCCGAGTGAGACTGCGAAAGCTGCTTTTAAGAGTAATATTTTGCCTTCAAGATCACATATGACTTGGGAGTTAGAGTGTCTTTCAGGAATCAACTTCTTGGGCAGGCTCACTATTTTTTGGATATACAAGCAAGAAATGAGCCCACACTAAAAATGTTGTCGTTTGAGAATCTTGACTGACTCTGGATCATTTTCTGATATGCAGTAAAGAGTAATAGGATGGTGCCTCATCTCCCTTTTTTTATGAAATTAAAGGCAGTGTAAGTTGGACTGAGAACTAGCTATCTCATACATAGGGAAGAAGCAAATATTGCTAGGAGAGAGTAGTTAGTTCATCCTTATGGAACTAGTGCCCTCCAAGAAAGATAAGTGTAAAGTTGCAACATAACTTTTTTTTTAAATGCATCTTCACTGTATATTTATTTCATTGCTTCTGCTTCTGGATGGCTATGGTTGTAGAAATTGCATTCACTACCTCAATAATTCAACTTCGGTAAATTTATTGTGGGTCCTGTCAATGAAAAATGTCTCCATTTGAAAGTATTGATCCATCTTATCATATTTCTGACATGATTGATATTTCAATCGAAGTTAGTGTAGTGTATCAAGCACTACATGCTATGACAAGTCAAAGAAGAGTTTAAAAAAATTCTTTCTATCGACTTTACATGTAATCTGGTTGAATTTATTTAAATCAAATCTATTTGGTTATTTAAATTTTTAGATGGCATTGTTAAGGACATGAGTATATAATGCCTATACAATTTAATTCATGACATTTGTTCTGAATGTAATTTACTGATTACTCCCTTATGCTATTAAGAATTCAAAGGAACATATGATGATCATATCTTTCAAAACATCCATTTAACAATTATTCAGAAAGACAAGAACTTTATACCACATGGCTGCGTTTATCATACTTCTACAGTTGTCAGCTCCAGCGTTTCTTATGGCTCACATACGGATTTGCGGTTGGAGTGAATAAGACTTCGTTTGGGACAAATTTCTTACTGCTTTCTAAAATAATTTTCTAATACAAGAATTTCTAGTTCAAAAATTTTTTGTGCTATAAAGCTTCTTTAAAAAAAATAAGAAAGTTGTCCCAAATGAAACCTAAATCGACAAACTTTTTGTTCAAATTACTGTTTGTTATTTGGCTTCTATGGGAAAAAAAATAAGATTGTCCTTTTCTCTCTCCCTTTTCTTTGACAGAAACGATGGAATTCATCAAAGGGACGTTTGTGTATTGCTTATTAACTTTCACATGATACAATCTTTGGGAATACCATAAACTAGATAAATCATAAAAGACAATTTATTGATTTCATGTTAACTTTAACATGATACACTCTTTTGGAATTGTATATACTTCTTGATTTCTTATCTATATCCAACTTCCTTTCTGATATTATAAATCAATCATCCAAGATAACATATGAATGAGGCTAATATGTCAATAGCTTGATGCTATTCAGTTTGCAGTTCCGGCAGCTGTTGCTGATGAGGAAGCAGAAACGGTGATGTTTCCCAGGTAAACCTTCATATATTTGACTGATATCTTTCTACCAGATAAATCTAACTGAAACAAGGTATTACAGATTAAATATTATAAACTCTATATGCTATAATTGATGGCATTATTAGGCTTTCAATTCAAACGTGATAAAAGGAAGTATGGTGCAACCCTACTTTACCCATTATGTGAAACATCTTTGCATCTCTAATTACCCTTTCACTGAATCAATTGTTTATATCAAGTTCAAAGTCTCTTAGCTTTTTTATTCTCAATTAAATTGTTAATTAAGATACAGGGCACCTAATCCTTGCTAAGGTGTCTGAGGGCATCGTTAATTTGAATGCTCTTCTTCTCTTGTTTGAATTTGTTTATTCCAGTACAAACTTACTAGCCTTTTCCCGTTGAAAAGTATAATATTTAAATTTTCAAGTGAACATCTTAACCTTTGATGTTTATGAAGACCCAAGCAGAAAACTTTCAGAACTCAACTCTAATGTGTATCACTGATTCTGTCCATAGCTAACTTTTATGATATCTCCGTGCAGGGAGGGTTCAGGAGTCTCATATGGGTTAAACTGGGCTTTAGCAGGGAGAGGTGTTATTGTAAAGGATAAAGCTTATTACAATTTGAAGATGTCGGAGCTTGAAAAACTTGGGACAGGAAAAATAGGTAGAATTTATATTTCACCTTCCATATTGCAAGATTATTGAGGGATTGTTTGGTTGGCTGAAAAAGGAATGCGGTGTAAAAGAAATATAATGTATTTGAAATATTTTGGAGTTATTTGGATGAGTGTAAAATAAATGCAGGTTTTTACTTTTTTTGTTTGGCTTGAAGTAAATTGAATGCAGTGTAAAGTTCAAAATGGTGGTGGTTGACAACGGTTGGTCTGTGGTGGCCAACGATTGTCGGGGGGCGGCCGGTGGTGGTCGGCGGTGCTAACCTAGGGGTGGATGGTGGCGGGTGGTGATGGCCGGCAACGGGCGGCAGAGATGTCGGCCAATTGTGGCAATGGCGGTGAGTTTTAAGTGTATTTAGAAATCGTCTAGATCGGAGAAATTTCAAATACACTTGATTTGAACTAGATGATGAATTCCTTTTACTTCAAAATTTTACTCTGCATTCCTTTTATTTCAACAATACACCAATATTTTTAAAATCTCTGTAGTTGGATTACTTTACACCTCTTTTACAGCAAACCAAATAGATCCTGAGTCAATTTGCGGTCATTTTGAAAGTTTACAGGAGTTACATTTTGAAATATGCAGAATCTATGTCGGGCCTTCCACTTTATATGAGAGGCAATACAACTGGAGGGACTCCTGATATTTCGAAGGTTCAATTTGGTAAACTTCTGAAACAGGTATTTTCCAATCTGGTTGCATTGAATAGTTTTTTTTTTTTATACAGTGTTTATGCCTTGTCTCATTGTCTTGTGTTGATGTTCTTTACTTATCACTTCAATTTGGAAGCTTTAGCTGCACTTGTTAATATTGGTTTTAGAAGCTTGATATTTTTTATATTTCCCCCCTTTTCATGAGCATTTTCTGGTCTTTCTATTTTATCTTTAAGGTGCTAGTATTTAAAAACTTGAAATTAGCTAATTTTATTTACATGGATTTATTGCTCAAAGAATATTCATAACTTTTATTTTCATTCGTCCTTTGTCTTATTCCAACCATATTGGTTAGGCTTTATGAGACAAGCTTCATCGATGTAGCCAATAATCATGGGTGATTTATCTCTTTTATTTATCCAAAACTTGGAATTTGACTCTTAACATGACATAATGGAGAAAAATGATTCATGTAACCGACCCCACGTAGTGGGATAAAGACTTGATATTATTGTTGTAGTATTTATCCCAAACTTGCACGGTGATAAATTTCTTTTGGCCTTAAAGCTGGCAAGGTTTCAAATTTTATCTGAGGCACCTCAAATTAGGATTTTTTTTTGGCTGTTTCTGATTGTTTGAAATACTTAATTTTTATTTACTCATAATGCTGTAACCTTTGAATTACATATGACATCCAAGTATAAGTTAGAATGCATGATACATTGTGACTTTGACTCAACGAATCATGTTACTGTAAATTTTGAATCATCAAAATTTTATGGCAATCTATGGATACTTGGACGATGCACTATCAGCAATAGGGTACAACGGTACCTAAAAGAGTGTAAGACATTGACCTGAATTGGACATGACGTTTAATAAAACATCTATACTTAATATAAACTGTTCGCTTATACTTAATATAAACTATTTGCTTAGGAAAAAATGATGCGGAAACCCCAACTTTCGGGTTAAGGTTTCATTCTTCATAAGGTAGATTAATGTTTAATTAATCAAATTTCCCTCGATGTTTATGTCTGGGTTTATTTAGATTTGTGGTCTCTAACTTCTTATGAGCGCAAGCCTTCATTGTTAATTACCCCTCCATTTGTGGGAGAGCACTCTCAATTAAGGATGCGTTTCTATGATATGGTTTTAAATTTAAGCTTAGATTTCTAGGCTTTGTGTGGATTAATGAGAGATGTTTGTGGAGGATGGAGGTAGACCTGATTAAGATCTCATGATCTCATCATCCCGGGAATATCAATGATCTCAATCTACAAACATTAACGACCCTTTTAACAATCATGGGTTGCCTCCTCTTAAGGATCTAGAGTAGATCAAGGTGACTATATATATGTTAATTTATTATGGTTTTTAAGTGTTTAATTAATTTGGTGGGTGAATATTATAAAAGATTGCTTGAATACAAATTGAGTTTGGGCTTTTAGATATTGTAAGGCTTGAATTTGATTAATTTGTGTCTTATATCCATTGGAATGACCGAATTTGATTAATTTGGGACTTATATCCATTGGAATGCCCGAACTTGATTGGGTTGGGGTTTATTGCTCTATTTGCGAGTTGACAATATTGTTGGTCTTATAACTTATCATTATAGGCGAGTTTGTCTGATAAATTTGGTTTTGTTGAGGTCTACATTCATCGGAATGCTAAAAGTTGATTTGCGGGGCTTACGTCCATTAGAAGATCAGATAGTTTGTTTGGGATGAGGCATCTGTCTCTTAAACTATTCAATAAATTTGGATATGATTTACATCTATTGGAAATTCGAATTTGGATTTAGATAGGATTTATATCCTTATTTTTTGTGTAAGATGTTTCTATACTAATTTCTAACTTGAAGTCCTTAAGTCAATTAGGATATAACATAATTTGTCCCATATCCTCAACTTTTAAGTCTATTTAGAAGAGTCAATATTATACCTAATCCATTAAACAAGTATTTGGTAAATAATTTTGTATGGATTCTGATATATTTAGGTCATTAGTAGCTTGATACCTTTCTTTAGTTTTAAAATTAAATAACAACTTTTAGCTACATATTATGCAATATTTGACAATATTTATTTGTTTGATTGCAGGTGTTAGAGTTAACATTAGTTGGGAGTCAATATTTCAGTTAGCGCTGTTATAGTTTAGATAATTGGATTATTTTGATAGACTCATTTTAATTCAAAGACACTTATATTTAAGATTTCAGTACATTAACGTGATTTTTTATCTGTCATTTTATCATCTTTATTTAAAATAATATAATTATAATGATTTCTCTTTCTTTCTTTTATTATTTTTTAAGATGTTGCTACAAATTATTAGAAATCAAATTATGACGTTAGGATTTTTGCTTCATGACCGCTATTACAACATATATATTACTTTTCTATTGAGCTAATATGGCAATCCATATTACTTATCTATTGATTATAATACGCATAACTAAGATTTTATGTAGCTTATTATACCCGTATTTATGATTAGACTATCCTAAATAACCCAAATACATGAGGGGTAAATTACTAATTTTAAATATATTATTATTATTATTATTAATAATAAATTAATTATGATTGTTATTTCTTAATTAAAATTTGGCATCCTTGCGGCATGTCCCCCATATATGAGATGTTAGGTAGGCATTTACCTTGTTCTTCCCGGTCGGATCAAAGATACGATGGATGCGGGCGGGGTCTTCATATAATTTATTTTTCCTGACCGGATCAAAGATACAACGAACGTAAGATCTTCATATACTTCTCATGGTCGGATCAAGGATATAATATATGTGAGGTCTTTTGTACTTGTCTTTTGAAGCGAGAAAGAAAAAGTTATATCTTCACGTACAACAAGTGACGATGAGTTTACGAAGGTCATATATAAAACATTTATATATATTTTTTCCTTTTTTATAATAATGATAGTAATAAAAATAGAGAGAGATTGAATCATGCATAATAGAGAAATTATGAAAGAGCAAGAAATTTTCTCTCTTTTTTTGAGAAGAGAGATATTCTCTCTAAATTTTAGAGAGAGAGGAACTTAGGCCAGTAAGGGCATCGAGACTTGCTAGTGGCAGTTAGATTGATTGGGCGGTTAAGCTTGGCTGCAAGTAGCTAGCAACGACTTGTGGTGGGTCGAATAGAGAGGAGGTAGGTTAGGTGTGCTCCTTCCCATTCTCTCTATACCACACACAGGAGCCCACACCAAGCCACTCCCTCCCCTAATTGGATCATTTGTTATTATGTAGCGTAGGTTTAATGCTATTAAATATTGTTCAGATAAAAAAATCAAATTAATGGAGCCTATATATTTTACATATTATTTATTTAATATTATTTAATCGTATTTTACATATTATTTATTTAATATTATTTAATTAAGATTCATTTGATTGAGATTATACATTACAGTGAGATTTAAAGTGAGTTGCAATTTATGTGTCCACTAGTTTAAAAATAACTTAAGATATAGGTTGTCAGATTAACTCATTAAAAAATTAACATATATGATGTAATAATAGTCATGAAGCAAAAAATTTTAAGCACAATAATTTAACTTCAAATACTTTTTTAGCAACATTTTCAAAAATAAAAAAAGAAATAGGAAAAAAATCTTCATTGTTGTATTCTTTTAAATAAAGATGATAAATGACATATAAAAAAAAATCATGTTAATGTATTAAACTTTCAAATAAGTGTCTTTGGATTAAAATGAGTCTTATTATAATAGTCTAGTTATCTATACTATAATGACACTAACTAGAATATTGGTTCTCAACTGATACTAGCTCGCTCTAACACCTATAAGAAAACTAATATATATTGTCAAGTTTTGCATTATTTGTAAAAATTGATATTTAATTCTAAAACTGAAGAAAGGTATGAAACCATTAATTACCTACATATATCAGAATCCATGAAAATTTTTTTATCAAACACATGTTTAATGGATTGGTCAAATACAAATAATATTAACTATTTTAAATAGACTTAAAAGTCGAGGCTATGAGTCCAATCATGCTATAACCTAGTTGACTCAGTGAGTCATAGTTACAAATTAGTATTGAGACATTTTACACAAAAAAATATGAATGTAAATCCTATTTGAATTCAAATTCGGCTTTCCAACGGATGTAAATCTTATCAAAATTTATTGGATAGTCTAAGAGATACAAGCCTCATCCCAAATAAACTATCGAGCTTGTTAATGGATGTAAGCCCTATTAAATCAACTTTTAGCATTCCAAGTAAATTTACTATTAGTCAAATCTATTGGACAGTCTCGCCTATAGGATTAGGTTGTAAGACCCACAACATTGACAACTTGTAAATAGAGCAATAAGTCTCAATCTAATTAAATTCGGGCATTCCAATGGATGTAAACTCTAAATTAGTCAAATTCGAACATTCCAATAGATGTATGCATCAAATTAATCAAATTTGGGCATTTCAATGTCTATAAGCCTAAACTCAAATTGTATTCGAGCTTAAATATATATATATATATATATAGCCAATTCGGTCTACTTAGGATTCTTGAGAAGAGGCAATCTATGGCTTCTAATCAGATTCCCTGATTATTACGGTATATGGGTCGTTAACGGTGGTAGATTGAGATCGTTGGTATTCCTGGGCGACGGAACCATGAGATCTTAATCGGGTCTACGTCCATCTCCTACAAACTTCTCTCATTAACTCAAAAAAAATTCTAAAACACTAAGCCTAAATTTAAAACCATATCGCAAACATAGAAAAGTAATTGAAAATTATTACATACTTCTAGATTTAAAAAAAAAAAACAGTCGTTTTCATCAGGTCAAATTATTTTTAATCAATCAAGGAAAATCATAATTTTCATAATTAGAGGAAATGGTTTGTATGCAGGATACTAATCTGTCTAGCACATTGCAATATATCTAGAGGTGTCTAGGAAGAGCTTGTCAAAGAAGTCTCAAAGTTTTACTGAAAATAAAATGAAAACATCGAATGCCAAATATTGTGTCCTACATGATACAAGGCCTACGCGTCATTCTATTATCCTTCCTGGTGTATTGAGAGATTTCTTATGGCAAAATTGGTTGGTGACAATTTTCTAATATAGAACATCTAAATAGACGTCATGAAGGCCCCATTTGGCAATATTGTCCTGCATTGTGTTTTTTTGCTTGCTTGAGTACAGAGGATGTTTGTTTGGTAAATTTGTTGTTATTGTTGTTGTATGAAGTGTTGTTAGAGATGAGCCTGCTTGGTAAAATCAGATATGTTAAATGTTAATATCATGAATTGGTAAATGACCAAAACATAAATGAGTGCAAAATAAGATGAAGTCAATTGATAGAATCATTATGTGTATGATTAGCGATTAAATACTTCTCCAACAAATTCTCAGGATTAGTTATTAACAATAAAAAAGCGGTCTATCGACTGCATAGGGCTCTCCCTATTGCAAGGTTTAGGGAGGGTTTGATATACATATCTTGAAATCTTGATTTTTTACATTACTCGAATTGTATATATCTATATTACACTAGAGTCAACTTAATTGCTCCAAGTCCTAGTTGATAATTAGCAATCCATGAAATGACTTAAATAAGTACTTATTACTGGAGTCAAATATGTTTTGTAGTGATAATAGGAAGTATTTTTTAATGAATAAAAGAAGTTTAGTTCCAAGAGTACTTAAAATACAAGCTAATTTAACATGCAATACGAATTAGCGGGACCCCATTAAAGTCCTCAATCAAATTATAACATGCTAACAAAACAAACACTTTACCCATTGATATGTCCCATTAATTAATTAATGCAAATTGATCCCGAAGTGGCTAGTTAACTTGTGTTTCCCCTCATATTCTTCTTTATTTTATTGGCTAACTGAGTCTCTGCAACTTGACACGCATTCAAATCATATTATTAAAAATTTGTAATACCAATCATCATGGGATTAACCCTCAGCTGTAAATGTTAGTTGGAACATTATATGGAAGTGAAGGAGAACATTATGATTAATCTTTCTTTACATAAATATTACAATATAGAATTTGTAATCAAAGTTCAATTAAAAGCATTTCTTTTTTTTCTTTTTTTTGTTCCAAACCTAATGCCATGTATTCTTGGCGTCATTACTAGTTGCTTTATGGATTCTCTACCAATATTGGACAAAAAATGAATCGGTGTCATATTTATGGAGGAACAACTTTCTTTCTTTGAAAATATAAAGCTAGACAAACCTTTTGTTTTGAAGTAAGAAAGAGGCAACACCTTCATGGAATGGTAAATTCCACGGCAGGAAAAGAAAGAGCAAAACATCTAAAAGCCATAAGAGATGGTTATCCTGACATTAAGAGCAAATATTTTAGTATGGAATGGACAGGTCTTGGATAGAGAAGGAATATACCTTTATTTTGTGAGCTTCAAGGTATTGTGAAGCCACTGGTTGGTGCTAGATGTCAATATGCCACCATCATTTAGCTAGTAGAACAGTGTGCTCAGGTGTCTAGGTTTTGTAAGGTTTGAGGGATTGAAGAGGTGGGTCGTGTAATTAACAGAAATGAATGAGGGCATTTAGGAGAAGATGATGATATTGCAGGGGATTTAGAATTCCCAACAAGGTTATTTTTCATAAAATTTTAGAAAAGTTTATTTTAGGAAACCTCAAGCAACTTCATCTCACTACAACTAGCCAAATGCTTAGTAAATACCTAATCTGCCATTGCTGTTCTAAAATTCTTACACAGACAGCATAAAAAATTATTGATAAATAGGGCCTAAATTTATATGACGAAAAGTAATATGGTACCTAATTGGAAAATTCAGTAAATTTTGCCACATTTAACCGTGCATTATGCATATAAAGTTACTACCTTATCTCCAATGGGTAGTCTAGTTTGAGTACTAAAATTATGAGTTTTTTGAACATATGGTAAGAAACTTTGAGGATTTGATATTTCTGGTTTCCAGAAAGTAGGAGATGCTTTATTTTTGTTGAATGCTACCATTAATCACCTTTTCTATTTTGCTTGTTTTGTCACTTTTTAATAAAAAAAGCTGGTGATATTTAGGTTTTGTTTGTGATAGCTTTCTTACTGCTATCTAAAGCATCCTGAAGCAGTTCTCTAGTACAAAAATGTCTAGTTTAAAAAAAAATTGTACTAAAAAGCTGCTTTAGAAAGCAGAAAAAAAATTATCTCAAATGAAGCCTTAATCTCTAACTTTATTTATCTATGTTTTAAAACAAACTTTGCAGTTTTGCTTATAGGTATGCTCAACCATAAATAACTAATTAACTAAGTAGGATGTCTCTTTATCGTTCTTAGGCTATGCTGGTTGATATATATATATATATATATATATATATATATATATATCACTTCCATCTATTTATTTCAAGTTACTAAAGTGAAGTTGAAACTTTAATTGTTATATGATGTTTAAGTGGACAATGAGTTAGAATATATGTATGCTTAGTTTTTAATTTGATTTGACTGATAGCAGTGAATGGTTATATTGATAAACTTTGCAGTGAAAGATTATGGTATTGTTTCATTGGCTCATATTATGTTCTTTGTCCTTTTTCAAGGTTGCATCTCACATTTCATCTGTCTCGAGTATCTTTGTTCAAGACGGCGCTATTTCTTCATCTCCGACATTTGATGCAAAGGTCCGCATAATAAGTGATAGTTCCTCTGCTTTATTGCCACTTGCTGATATCCTCTGGAAAACACCTACTCGGGCAGTTTCACATGATTCTTCTCCACTAACTGTTTATATTGCTAGCTCTATAAGGTAGGTAGTCAATTCAACTCTTTTGTTGAATTTCATTTTTTTAAGGAAGCATGCTACTGGTTTTTCTAATAACTTCAAACAGAATCTGTCTTATTTTATTGCATTGGTTGAAGGCTTTGTATGGTTAACTATAACAGTAATTTTTGCTTGTATGGATATGATAATGTTCTAAATGAGATGCGTTATGCTCTATATTGCAAAGGAAGTTATATTAACATCATCCAGCATTTCATTGCTATTGTTTCTATTCCTCTGGGAAGTGAAAAAGCATCATTTTTCTGTTCCGGTAAGAATATTCTCTGGCAGATATTAAAATTTTGAATGAGTTCCCCATTAGAACATAAGGCAATATACGCTCATGCAGTAGGACAAATGCATCTTGGTCCAACATTGGCACTTTTTTCGACTGATATCCTTGCCAAATGAAATCCTTTAAAGGGAGGGCCTAGTAAGGTATGCCAGCCTTTGTTTAAGAATTCTTCAGTTTGTAGGCCTCTAGGCTTTAGCAATGTATTCTATACCACTGTAAATTTAGTATGATAGTTATAGATGTGAAAGTTTTTGTTTACATTGAATTTAATATACAGAAATAAGGATGTAATTTCTAAAATTAGGGCTTCAAGATTAAAATAAAAAAGTGCCCTTGGAGTGCTATGCGATAAAATGATTCCATGAACTTAAAGGTAGAGTTCATCAATTTTTCAGACTAAAATAAAAAAGTGCCCTTTTGAGTGCTATGAGATAAAATGATATCATGAACTTAAAGTGCCCTGAAAAAGCAATTTTTCAGGATATGGTATATGGATCAGAGTCAATGATAGTGAAGTTGATTATAGTAGAAATGATAATATTAAAATGGATGGGTAATGAAACTAGAAAGGATAAAATGAGATATGATTATATTAGAGAGATGAGAAAAGTGACACTTATTGAAGATAAGATATTGAAAAATATATATGGATGATTTTAGCATGTATTATAAAGGGTCAAAGGGGCACCGATTATCAAGTAAAAGTGGTAGACTAAAGGTTAATAGCTAGACGTTATGTAAAAAAAATTGACAAAGTAGAGTTGATGTCTCTTGAAGCAATCTACTTGAATAGATGATAAGGAGTCATATATCTGATCTCAAGTAGGATTATGATGGTGATAATAAGGATTGTGATGATGATAATGATGAATCAAGAAGCTAACCCCAAGTAATTGAGATTAGACTAATGATGATGAAAATAAAGATTATAATGAACCACATTTGACAATATAGTTTTTAAAAGAGATAAATGGATATGACAATTAGAATTGGTTCCTAATGTTACGGTATGTGATGCAAGTGATTAGTAGTACGGATGCTGATGAGGCTAATTATGATCGTCATTCAACCGACCTCAAACAGTTGGGACAAGATGTGAACCTTGTCAGGTAATATAACTTTTGAAGACAATTATTTCTAACTACAACCTACCAGCTAAACATTTGTTCCAAATGGATGCTGTAGTTTAGAATTGTCATGCCACATGTTTTACTTCGGTGGTCTAAGTGATGTGGTAATATGAATACTATTCATGTGATAGAAATTGATTTTGATGTAAAGGACACTTTCATGTGAGGGTGGGATAGTATATGATGGAGTTGCATTATTATATTTCTACTACATGGTATCCATCCTGTGGCTTAAGCTTTAATTGATTGAGTGTTACTTGACTACTATTATGCTAATATATTGGTTATAACTTGGTCCTCAGTTATCTACAGCTATAGATTCTTGGTTCAACTCCACCTGAGAATTAATTTCCATGAAATATATGGTGTTTCTGTGCTTTTGTCAAAATGGGCTTCCATGTATGGATATTTTAGGAGATGAAATTATTGATGGACGGGCTAAAATTTATCAGCATATATCTGCTAACTACCATAGGTACCAATGATCAAATGTAAAGTTTGTTTTATTCATTTCTGATGTGCTTATACCAAGTGAAGAAGATGCACATTAATGGTAGCATTGCAACATATTCATGATCAAGCCCATATCAAATTATAGGGAGCATGCCAACTCTTCAATAGGGATACATGGATATTTATATGTTATATGTATGTATATATATATATAGCATTGCAACATATTCATGCTCAAGCCCATATTAAGTTATACGGAGCATACCAACTCTTCAATAGGGATACAGGGATATTCATATGTTATATATATATATATATATATATATATATATAAAAGAAAGATTTTCAACTTAATGCTACATGATTATCTAGTTTAGTATTATGAAGAGCAGATTTGCTTGCTCTTTTAACGGACTAAGGATGATAACTTTCATTTATGATAACTACTAAAGCAAGTATAACTAGAGGCTCCTATACATAATACACACATTTATGTTGATAGTCCAACATGCAAAGAATTCCTTGCAACTCTCCTGGTACATAAAAAGCATATATGTTAACTGGCACTAATATTAATTTGAAGAACGGAACAGTTCATTACAGGGAATTATTTACATGGACTATTGACATAAAGAAAAATATTCTGAATAATGGATTGATCTATTTTATTTTTTTAATTTAAATCGCCTTCCCTATGGAGCTAGCAATGCAGTAATGCTCATGGACGGAGCAAATTTATACAATATATAATATTGTGCTATTATCTAAGGCTACAGGGAACTATCTGAACTTGCTTATATGAAACATAATTAGACGTGTTTAGAGTACTTAACATTACAAGAAACACAGTTATGGATGAGCATGGACATAGGTAGCTAGTGGTTAAGCGGTTAATAGATGCTGTCATGAAGGCACTTATCACAGTGCCCATCATATGACATGAGTTTACATCGAATTAGGTAAGTTGATTTATCTGCTTTTTATTCAAACTAAATATTGTTTGTTCTGAACTATCTATTTGTCATTTTTCAGTCAAACAAAATGATAGAAAACGCTTCTAGGAATAAGAGTTTTCTTTGCTGAATTTGAATTTCAACACCTGCAAAAACAGATTGGAGAAGAATTTGGAAGAGATAATTAGAAATAAATATTTTTAATTGATAAAAGATGAAAGAAAACGAACAAGATACAATGGATCCTTAATTGTAGAGGAGGATCCGTCTCTCTCAATCTCTAGCCGGCAGCCAGAGCCCAAACAAACCCTTGAACTCTCCAAAATTCAGCAAAAATTAAGATAACCCTAACGCTAGACAATCTCATTTATTTAAAACATAGAAATACAACCATAATTTACTAAACATCCCCTCCCTAAATAATAACCTACCTAAACTGCCCATTCGTATTCATGTACTGGGCCCCACAATGGGGCCGGTGGCTGCAATGCCGCAGGGAAATAAACCAGCCCCCTAGGATGGTTCGGCCATCCCACCTAGATCGGTCCCGATCTATCAACACCCTCCTCCCAAAGAGCAACCTTGTCCGCAAGATGGAAATATAACTCCATCCTCAACTTCCTCATTATCACAAATGGTGAGAACCTAAAGAGTTTGATCCTTACATATGTGCCTCGATGTATACCTGTCCTCACATCTGAAACAGAGCCCCTTTACCCTCTTCTCTTGTAACTCCGTTTCTGTGAGCTTCTTGAAGTTGTCCCGAGTCTTCCACCGATAGTCTTTTCCTTCGGGGACTCCCGAAGGATACCCGGTATCGACTCCTTGGATGCAAAAAATGTGGTGGGCATCCTGTACGTGCCTCCTGAGTTGTTGCCTTCCATCTCTCTTCAGGTGCCTCTGATCCTTCACCAATTGAGCTAGCTCCATAGCCTCTCCCAAGTCACGAAGCCTCATCACTCTAATCGCTGTCGGAATCTCTAGTTTCAGTCCCTTCATGAAGTTCCCTTCTAGCATGGTCAAAAAGGAGGTTTAATCGGCTAGCAAGGTACTCGAACCTCTCCCTGTACTCTATCACTGAATCATCTTGTGTCAAGGCGAAGAACTGCTCATAGAAGTCTCCTCCCCTGTTGGTTCAAAATCATTCTAAAATGCAATCCTTGGAACTCCCTAAACTCCGTATGGGTTGTCGCATGTCCCTCCACTGATACCAAACCAAAGCCTTCCCTTCCAAGCATAGGCCAGCTGTCATCAATCTCTCCTCCTCTGTCAATCCATTAACAATGAAATATCTCTCTACCTTGTAGACCCACCCGTGTGCATCCTCCCCCTTAATGATTGTCATATTCAGTTTTCTCATCCTCAGATCTCATCCGTTACCCCTTCTTCCAAAGTTTCCCATTTCTCAAGGGGGTGGTTCCCCCCAGTTGTGCCAATCACCCCTTCTCCACTCGCACCAAAATCTTTCATCACAAGCCCACCTTCTCCCTTAAAATTTAACACCCCTTTGATCATATTCAGCCCCTCTCCTTTTAATATCAACCTCTTCAATCATAATCATGCCCTAGTCTTTCAAATTCAACCACTCTCCTTTCAAATTCAACACCCCTCCACTCACGTCCAACCCCCTCACACCTCTCCACATACCCTCTACCCGACTCCTCTAGGGTAGGCATTTTTTCTATTCCTTCCGAAATCTCCACCTTCTGATCTTTTCTATGTCTGATTGGCTTAGGGTTTTTCCTACTTCCCTGACTGTCAATGACTTACCTCATCTCCGACAGTATTTTTTTTGTTTGGCCCTCGAAGACTTTCTTCAATATCTCCTTCAGGATGAAAAATTTTGAATCGATTTTATCATTAATGACTGAAATAACTTTTTTTTTTTAATCTAAAACTAGAGTTTGGAGATCTAAAATTTCAAATTTCATTTGTTCGATCTTCTCTTGCAATACTTTTACATTTCTTCCCACCATGGGTCCCCAGATTTTTGTTAGGCTCAAAAATCCGGATTTCCTCCTTAAAACAGCAAAAACCTCAGTCGAAAATAGAAAAATTTGCTGCAGGAATTCTCTAAAAATAGCCCAGAAGCCACTCAATATCAATTTGATAGAAAATGCTTGTAGGAATGAGAGTTTTCCTTGCTGAAATTGAATTTCAGCCTTCATAAAAACAGATTGAAGAAGAATTTAGAAGAAATAACAAGGAATAAACCTTTTTAATTGATAAAAGATGGTAGAAAACGAACAAGATATAATCCTCAACTGGAGAGGAGGATCCGTCTCTCCCAATCTCTAGCCGGCTGCTAGAGTCTAAACAAACCCTAGGAACTCTCCAAAATTTAGCAAAATTCAAGATAACCCTAACCCTAGACAATCTCATCTATATAAAGCATACAAATACAACCTTAAACTACTAAACAACCCCTCCCTAAATAATAACCGGCCTAAACTGCCCCTTCATATTCAAGTATTGGGCCCCACAAGGGGGTCGGTGGCTGCAATGCCCGCACGGAAATAAACCAGCCCACTGGGCTGGTTCGACCAACCCACCTAGGCCAGTCCCGATCTATCACATAAACATCCTTGTTCCAACATGGTTAGCTTGTTTTCATCCGGCTATTTGGTCCTTTTTTAAAGCGGAACTAAGCCATACTTTTTTCCAACATGGCTATTGTCCCTGTATTTATATACCAATTTTTTCTTATGTGCATTTCTTTTAATTGTGTAGGTATTTTGTGTAATTTTGTGTTTCATGTATGCATGGGTGAGTTTGCATAGAAAGTTTCTTGTATTTTTTTTTTTATAACTTAACATAGAAATTGATATTATAATTTGGAACATGACTATTACACTTTGTTTTCATTAACTGGATTCTAAAATTCTATCATGTACGGATGGTTCCATTTGCTTTTTGAAGAGCATTGTTTCCATCATGACTGAAAAACTTGAAACTGCGGTGTTAATATCATATGTCGCTTAGTAAATGTATGGAGAAAATGATCAAAGTAGTCCCTGGATTATTTATGGCGGGCTATTTTAGACTTTGGCTATATGAGGTGCCTTATTTAGTCACTTGACAACTTCTTAAATGTGATCCAAAATAGTCCTGTGACTCAAATCTGACCCAAAATAATCCAACATAATGATTATGTTGAATCATATTTGAGGATTTATGGGACTAAATTGAGGGACTAAACTATTTGAACTGAAGTTTTCTGGATTGTACAAATTAGAATGTTTCCTGCTGGATCATAATTTTATTTGACCTAGAAAAGGCCTGATAAATGTAAAGGAAGTATGGTTTTACCTTTTTTTAAATCTTCAATTTTAATTTGAAAATTCCAATTCTTTCACCAAAGACTACTATTGTTTGGTAGATCTCTTCGTTGAGTAAGATTGAACGTGTAGGATTTATTTATCCCGGTCTAGATTTAACAATTAAAAATTTTGTAATTTTTCATGGCCAGCCTGATTATGAAGTGTTAACCATTTTTCAAAGGTATGTCTTTTAGCTTTTTAGTAAGGAAGCGCCTAAGCTAGGGCCTTGATTATTGACATATTGTGCCATCCTCTAAATTTGATGGCTAAGTAAATCCCAAGACTATCACCCTCATATATTTAGCATTGTCATGTAATTTAAAGACATTTTTATGCAATTGAATGTATGCAAGCATATAGTATGGGTCTAATTTAATTCTAGATATTGGGTTGTTCCTTTAGGCCATTTTATACCGGTCTCAACCTAGCTCATGCCTAAGGATTTATCCGACCAAAGCTTCTGTCCTATCCTATCAAGCTTGGGCGAATGGATTAAGCATTTTGAGCTTTCCAAATAAAACATTCCTAGCATTCACAACGGTACTGCCTTCTCCTATGCAAGGATTTGCACAACTAATTTTTTGAATGGTATATGATATTGAATAACAAGCATATGTGAAAAAAGTTTCCAGCTGGTAATTATAGATTGTTTGTCCAATTTTATCTTTTTACAAAGTATGACCCTGCAGTTCATCCAACACTTGACTTAGAGCTGGCCTTACACAGGCACAACATGAATGATTCTCATTTTTTTGCTTTGCTTCCTTTTTGTTATGCCCCAATGCAGCTTATAAAAGGCCATATTGAATTATACCCTAACAATAATAAAAAAAAACATAGAGTACGAAAACTAAAGCACAGGTGCTATTTCTTATGCTTCGGTAGTGCAACTCTGATAATTATCCAATTGAAATCAAATTCAACAAATGTACTGTTATTATAAGGAAAGTGTTAATGATAAAAGGTTGAGCAATCAACAATTAAGTTATTTATTGTTTCCAGCAAATTAGTTAATATTATCTCAAAATGTTTATAGGTTCCATAACTGATCATTTATTAAGATTCCAGCGAATTCGCTAACATCATCTTAAAATATTTAAATGTAAATGCTAAAATCACATAATTGTCTTATGAACCCACAAAAATGGTATCTATGAATTTGTAGCTTGATAAATATCATGCAGTCTTTGTATGTTGGAACTTTTTTTTGGTTGCCATATTTCAACCATTTGTCTTTATGAACCCCTTATACATTACTATGAAATTGTGCAACCAGACCAAATGTAATTATCTTTAATTTTGTATGTGCTACTCTTTTGAATACCCAAGAAATTGATTATGGCTTTTTCTTGATTTTTATCTATTCATCTGATTCATTGTTACCTCATTTATGACCTTTTTTGTGTTTCTTTTCTTTTACAGCTCAAAAACTGGGGAGAATATTGGCTTCAGCCCAAAACCAACTACGGCATTTGCTGCTGCTGACATTGAGCGTTCATCTCTCATTTTGTGTGGTAATGCTTTTGCTGATGTAAATATTATTAAGGATGCTTTGTCAGCTCTAGCTGCTCCTATAATCTCAGCAAGGGGGGGTCTTCCTCTTCTGGCAAGGTATGAATTATTTTATTCTTCTCTAGCTTGAAACTTTTCATTATATTCTTAATTACTTTTGAATGATACTTTTGTTAGGATTCTTGTGTCTGGTAATTCTGTCATTCTATTGTTTGCACCTGAAGATACCATCAAGAGTAGCTCAGATCTCCATGGAACACTACTTTCAATGGATGCTGGAGTGGTTCTCTCTTCTCATGGGGTTATGCCATTCTTCCAAACAAAAGACCGGACTGTGCCTAATGTGCTCAAGAGGCCTGCGGCTATTATCTTTGCATCTGCTGACAGGTAGGTAAAAGTTTTCTAATGCTTTTGTTTTTAAGGAGACATATTTAACATTTCATCTATGAGAGATTTTGCATACATTTAGTGACTACTACATCTTTCTTCATCAAGGCATTCTTTTATTCCTTAATTTTTTTAGCTCATTCTTAACGATTTTGATATAATTGTAACTCATGAGTTCTGTGCATATTAGCGTCATTGAAGACATTAAATCTACCTTTTATTTGAGTAATTATTGCTATAATATTGTAAGTATTGAGCCAATCATACTGTCAAGGATTTATTTTGGAGAATGCCTCAATAGAAATGAATGGTAAAGAAAATTTTATAAATGCACTCCTAAAACTTCACTATTGAACTTTAACTAGCAAATAAAAACATAGGTCAGGAAAAGTAAACAATTAAAGTTTCCTTGCTAGCTTTTGTTGTGTATCCCTAAAACATCATCCAAAAGCATCCAACTTCAGTAAATATGTATTATATTTTGCAAAATACGAATTTTACATAGATGGGCAAAATATAACATCTAGCCGTGATGGCTAAAAGATGTATATGCATAAGATTGCTCCATGATAACATAATTAATTTATTCAACACTAGAATCAATCAATAAATCAATGCCATTCTTCTAATCACAGGTAACCTCACAGCCTAGGATGAATAAATGGGTTTAAATAGATCCACCCCCATTTGCACTAGAGCAGTAGAGTATTTCTCCCACTCCCCACAACTATTAGAAATCAACCCCATTACATTTATTGCTTGGTATCCTCACGAGGCGTCCCCCATTGATATTATCCAATATGCCCCCTATTGAAGTGTGAGTAATTGACTTCTTCATAATATTAAATATAACTTTTCCATCAAATCTTCTAGTCTCTTCCTTCAATAGGTTAAATTTTAAAAATGAGATGAAGAAATAAAACTTAACATCAACTAAATAACATGAAATATAAATAACTTAATTTGAAGTAAAATAAAAATAATAATAATAAATTGAAGATGAGAACAAAAGTTATAAAGATACTTATCCACTATAAAATCTTCAAAGATAATGGGAACACACATTCATGAAAATTGAGATAAAGTAAACAGTAGCTCTCAATTAACTTTTCATATTAGTTCAAAAATAAAAATAAAAATAAAAATGTCTAAGTGAATCTTGAAATCATTTCATAGATTTGCATCATTAAAAGTTAAGCTCTCAAATCCTCAATCAAAATCTTATGTCTCAAATGCATCGACATAATCACTTATAAATATTTCATGCTCCATCTCCTATTTTATTAAGGCATTGTCATCTGTAAAGTATAACTATAAAATATTATATCTTTATTAAACATTTCATCAAAATGAAATAGTTAATTCTAATTGACAATTAACTTTGAACATGTCTAGTACAAATAACATTCAGTTCTTTAAAAGTAGTATACTTTTTTTATAAATTTGTCTTTAAATTCTCTAAGATCAATTCTAGAACTGATTCATCATCAAGCATAAAAAAATTAACTATTTCAGTACTTGTGTAATCCAAATAATCATAATTTTTTTAGTTGGATCATATAAAGTTAATATGAATCATGATAAGTATATTACATATCCTTTTTAAAAATATATATTTAATTATAATTGAAGATCATATCCTCAAATTAATGTTATATCGAACAAATACAATATCATTGAGTATTTGATGTTTTAGATGATTTCATCTTTTCATGTGAATTTATTCAAATATACTTTAATTTCTTTCACATCCTTAAGATGAAAATGTTTGACCAAGAATCATATAGTCAAATTTTATAAATTTGGTGCATTTGAGTCAAATATCTTTCACCATTTATATATAAATAGTCAAATATTAGTTAGTTTAAAGGTGATTGACATTCACAAAATATCTAGTACATATAAAAAATTATTGTTCAACTTATCATGTTGCATTTTTTTGTAATTATCAATACAATAGATTTGTCAAAAGTTTCCGAGTTATCACAAAAAACTCTTAATCTCATTTATTGCTAATGATGGTTTAAAACATATATTTTTATTTTTAGTCAACTAAATCAAATACTACATCCCTTTAAGTTTGTGGTAGAAATTTTCTATCACATTGAAAATGAAGATTAAGTAAATAGACTGCTAAGTGTATGCGTTGTCATAGATGACTATCCAATCTTCTTTTTATAATGCTTTTGTATGATTTATACATTTTCATGACATTTTTGAATATGGTCTTAACAGCTTTTATTTCTCTATATATGTTATCATAAAGATATCCCAAAGAAGGCTTCTCATCAGAATTAACAATTCTTAACAACCTAATCAAAGGCTTAGATAATTTAGAAGTTAGTAGACAGTCATTTCAAAATTTTGTATCTAAAATAATGGGGGTTATTTCTTTTCCTTTAATTATTTTAGATAGCTTTGAATCAAAATATAATTTACTAGTTATAAATGCTTGCAAGTCGTGCATGTATTTATATATTTTTTTAAAGTAATAAATATTAAAAGAAATATAATTACTCTAGACCTAACAATTTCTTTTCATCCTTACTTTTTCCTTAACTAAGCCAAAATTAAAATATGATTGTAAATGAATATTATAATTTTTTAGACTCTTTTTACATATTTCTGAATGTGTTATGCTTTCAATATCTTTAAATATTAGGTTTAAGTAATGAGCAACATATGGTAACCAATATATGTTATCAAATCTTTCATGTAATAATTTTCATACCTTTTTATAATTGATGCATTATCAATTACAAGTTTCATAATATTATCTGGTATAACCCACTCGAAAACCTCACAAAATAAAGAACACAAAGTGGTGGCACCTTTTGTAACATCAAAAACATCAATATATTTCATAATTAGAAAATTTATGAATGTCATGTTTCTGTTATTCGAGCTGGCACTTTTTGTAACATCAGAAACATCAATATATTTTAAAAAAGAGATAACCCATAGACAAGACACAAGAAAATTTATCAATGTCATGTTTCTGTTATCTGGGGTATTGTATTCAAGAACATGTCACATATTCAAGAACATACAAAAATAACCTCAAAAATTATAGTATTCATTCACAATCATATTTTTATTTTAACTTGGTTGAGAAAAAAATTAGGCTGGAAGAAAATTGTTAGGTCTGAAGCAACTAGATTTATTATAACATTTGTCACTTTAAAAAGTATATAGGAGCACATGTACGACTTGCAAACATTTACAACTAACAAAGCATATTTTGACTCAAAGTTATCCAAAATAATAAAAGAAAATGAAGCAACCTACATTATTTTAGATACAAATTTTGGAATAAGCGATTGTTGACTTATAAATTATCTATATCTATAATTAGATTGCTAAAAATTATTGATTTTAATGAGAATTCTTCTCTGAGGTATTTTTATGACAGCATGCACAAAGCATGAAAGCTATTATGACTATGTTTAGAAATATCAAAAGAATATATAAACCATACACAAATATTATAAAGAGAAAATTGGATATTTAACTATAACAAGGCATACACTAAGCATCTTATTTTCTTAATCTCTATTTTCAATTTGATAGAAAAAATTTCTGCCACAGATCTGAATGATGCAAGTTTTGATTAAGTTGATTGGAAATAAAGATATATGTTATAACCATTATTAACAATGAATAAAGTTAGGATCTTTTGTGATAACTTAGAAAATTTTGGCAAACCAATTGTATTGACAATGAAAGAATAAATGAAACATAATAAGTTCAACAATAATTTCTTTATGTATTTGATATCTCGTGCATATCAATCACCCATGAACTAACTAATATTTCATTATTTGTAGATGAATGTTGAAAATTGTTTACTGAAGTATACCAAATTTGTCAAAAAATTAACTATTAGAATTCTTAGCTAAACATCTTCATCTTAAAGATGAGAAAGAAATTGGAGTGTATTTGAATAAATTCACACGAAGAGACGAAATTATTTGAAACATAAAAAAAATCAATGATGTATTTATTCAGTATAACCTTAATTTGAGGCATAGGTATGATCTTCAAATATATTTAAATATTTTTTTAAAGATGGATGTGCAATATATTTATCATGATTCATATTGACTTTATAGGTTCGTAACTTAAAAACAATTATGATCATTTAAGTATTAAAATTGTTAATTTTTGAATGCTTGATAATGAAACATTTCCAGAACTTGTTTTACAGGATTTAGAGACAAAAATTTATAAAAAGCATGCTACTCTACTGCTCTAAATGATTGAAGATTAGTTGTATTAGAGAAGCTCAAAGTAAGTTGTCAATTGGATTTAACTATATCATTTAGATTAATTATTTAATAAAGCTATAATTATTTTGTAGTTTACTTTACAAATGTCGATGTCTTAGAAAATATAAGAGATGGATATAAAATACTTGAAAGTGATGATGTCGATACATTTGAGGCGGAAGATTTTGATGAAGGGGGATTTGTAGACTCCACTTTTGATGATGCAAATTTAGGAGGTGACTTTATATTTACTTAGACATTTTTTTATGTGTGAACTGATATGAACAATTACTTTAGAGCTACTATTTATTTTATATTTCATGACTGTGAGCTCCCATTGTCTTCAAGAATTTTAAAGTGTACAATCAACTTTATAAATTTTCTTTTTCTCATTTTCAATTTATTTATATTTTTTTCTTATGTTCAACTTATGTTATTTGTATTTCATATTACTTAGTTGATATTAATTTCTATTTCTTCATCTCGTTTTTAGAATTTCACCTAGGAAAATACTAGAAGATTTGATGGAAAAGTTATATTTAATATTATGAAGAAGATATCAGTTACTCAATCACTTCATATTTTTTAATTTTAAAAAGAATTCTTTTAATTAATTGTGTAAGTTTTATGCTTCATAATTTTAGATTTTGTTTAATTTTCTATCCCATATTTGGAATGAATGCATCATTATATTTTAATAAAATTAGTATTTATTACGTGATCCAGTTGGACCATCAAACCGTAAACCTTTCCTTCTGGTTTGTCGCCCAATCCGATTTTCATAGCCTTGATAAACACACACAATTACCAGCAGCCCTATTTAGTACCATAGGAAGATAACTTCATTGTTTATCATGCACATGCAAACATTTTTATAGATTATCCTTTTTCGCATTCACATTAGTATACATTAAGTTTATTTGTAAAGAAAAAATGGCCTGGTATATTATAAAGCTTACATATATAATTGAAGCATAACCTGGCATCTACACATCATTCTTAGCAAATTGAAGTTCACTTGCATTATGATAGATAAATTAATATAAAACTATTCATCATAACATCATCTGTGAATCTATAAAAGAGCAAAACTCATAAAAATAATAATTAAATGCATCAGTTGAGGAGAGGATATTACATAAAAATATTATTTCATTGTAAAATGATATTACCCGGCTTCTGTATTTATTTGATGTTGTCAGGGATCTTTGATAATCGACTTCAAATTTAGATATGTATTTTATATATTTAATATAGATATTATTAATTATAACATAGAAAATGTTACTGATAATGTATTCATTGCCTTATTTTGGTCATAATAAAAATTAGGATCTTGTGCTAAGGATAACAATTAAGTGTTAAATGATGTATATGCAATTAGAGTATAAATGCACATATTCAACTCTTTCCTATCAAATCGATCATTTTACAAATATCAATCTCAATCAAAATGCTACGACACTAAATCATTAAAACCTAAGTTCTATGTATGTAGCTTTCGGCTACTATAATTCATGGATAAAATTTAAACCAATATTGTGAAGAAAAACTAGAAAATCAAACTTTGATGGGGAATTCACTTATAAATAGGGGGGCATAGTTGCTGAAACCCTAGAATTCATATGATGGCCTCTGTGTGGGAAGAGAAAGCCAAGAGAAATAAAATGATATCAAAGCAGTTTGATTCACCTCACGATATTTATGGTTCATGAAATATTATCAAATTATTTGATTCATATGCTTAATCTACATATGAATACTAAAGTGTCATTAAATTAATTTGATCTCTTACAACACAAGCAACATGAACAGAGAAGGATATAATATCATATACTCGATCTTGCACTCAAAGATAATGCCATCAATCAACCCTAATGAATAATCAAGTATGTCATGCATTAATATCTTATCTAGAGTCCTCACTATTTCATAACGGATTTAAATTACTCTACAGATCCTCGAATCATACTTTGTTAAAATTTTGTTACGCCCCAATAGCCTATGCAACACCTTATTAGAACAAACCTAAATTTAAGAAGAAAAGCATAGAGCAACAAGAAACTACAATATTTAAGTTTTCTTATTAGCTTTTGCTGCGGAACTCAGATATATATTCGATCATAATTAACTGGAATAATAATATGCTTATCTGAATAATAGGGATGTGCAAACCATGGTTCATAGGATTTATAATGTCTCCAATCACATGCCAAGCTCACAAACATGCTTTGGTAATCTATCTCCACTAGTTTTTATGAATAAAAATACAGAACAAATCAATTTTTTTAATTTTTAATTTTTAATTTTTATTATTTTTTATTTTTTTCTTAGAGAACAAATCATGCCTAATGGTATACCTGGCTAATAGGGCACGCTTTCAAAATATCACATTTATAAATTAAGATTTAAGATGCATGAACATTATGTTCCTCTTTGATAACATTATTAATTTATGTAGTTACATGATCAATCTATAAATCCATGGCATCCTTGCAATTGCAAGTAACCATACAACCTAAGGTGGTTATATGGGCTCACACATAACCACTTTTTAATAGGAACCCTTACACTGGTTTTTTCACCCGTAACAATAGAAACACACCCCCTCACATAGCTATCATGGCATCACGCCATTATGTTTATTGGCTTATTATCCTTGCGAGTCATCCATAAGCACTGGCCAAAATATGCACACTAACAATAACAGGACAAATATTCCTATAGTTTAATAACCACTACATTCATGAGGTCATTATGCTAATAAAGAATGTACAAAGGTAAACTTGGCATCATCCTAAGTTCACAAACTCTCTGCACCTGGATGGATACAGGGGCTTCGTTTGGTTATCCCTTAACTTTTGTAAAATGTAGTTTTAAAAACATTGGTGGAACAAATGGATTTCTCAAACGAAGAAGCATATATCAAAAAACTTCTCAAAATAGCAAAAAAATGAAGTTCTGCAAAAAACCTTTCCACATGAGCGGCATATTCAAACAGCGACAAACACCGTTTCCAAACGGAGAATGAGAAAATAAGCCTCGTCAAACGAGGCCGTAATCTTATCAAAAACGCACTCGCTAATGGAGAGATGCTTCTATCCACTATATAAAAGCATCTCTCAATTGCCTTAATACCATTTTAAAGATCAAAGGCTCAAAGCATATACATCCATTACTCATCATCTACACAACATACTCACATATTAAATTCATTATACGATTATTATCTCCCATCATCATTATCATTATCAATGCACACAAGAGCTTGCATGTGCAATGCATGGTAAGATCTTGTGCAAAGTTTAATAATTAAATCATAGATGATGTATATACAATCACTTAAAAATACAAATAATTAATTTTATCAAATCAAAGACATCATATAAGGTAATATTATGCATATCATTGTCAACATATTATGTTTCTCATAGAAAATGTAATAACACTTGAAGCTTCAAGATCTGAGATGTATAGATAAAGTTTTATAACCTTCCAATATTATTATTTACGATAAAACCTTGGCAAAAAGTAGTCTTGCTGAACCTAACAACTACAATTTTCTATCCTGGCTGCAGCACCGGGGCACTACCATCTATATCAAAGCTTTCACCAGGACAAGCTGCTTATCATTTCCTTGCAGGTTATCAAGATGGGAAGTTCACGCCGGCATATATTAAGGGTCCATCCTCTCTTGAACCCCTAGTTCTTGCAAGTGCCTTGCATTCCCAAGTATTGGCCAAAGCCTACGCATTTACATTAGGTAAAGAACTTTATTTTTTATTATACTGACTTGCTCACATCTTTCTTTTTGCAGCTAAAGGATAGTGAAATCCCAACCTTCTTGATTAATGTTAATGATGGAGGAAAACACATTAATGGTAAGATAACAAATAGCATGCAATATTGTTAATTGAATTGGGGCCTGTTGGTTGCTGATATCAGTATAATTGTTTGAGAGGCTGTTAATGTGAAAGCAATTGAGAAAAAATGCATTCGTTTCAGTTGATTTTAATTACTGAATATTTCTTATGACAGGCAAGGAACTTTTAAAATTGGTGCAATCATCTTTGTCAGCTGACTTACCAAAGAGTCAGCTTGGGGCTGATGATGCAAAAGGTAATCAATAGTATTTTCTTGCGTGGAACAGTGTTCGCCTGCATTAGCTAGAGGTCCTAAATACTGATTATTTCTGAATCTATGCAGTAGGAGAGCTTAAAGGAAAGTACAAGAGCTTCCTTTCTGGGAGGTTCGAAGAATTACCTGAAGAATTTTCCTTCTGATTCTATTTATCAAAATAAGGGAACTGTAATATGTTTTAGAAGTCTAATAAACTGTCCATATATGTATGAGTTCAAACTTGCGAAACATTGTGCTGATGAGATATTTTAACGCATTTTTGCCTTTCTGGAATGGTTGATGGGCTGTTGATTAAAATTTTAACGAAATTTCCATGTTACCATGATTCAGAAGAATATTTAAAACTCGGCTACTCTAATATCTGGTATCTGATGAACTACGAGCGATTGTTGAAATAGGGATTAATTGAATAATTACTAAAACCAAGAAGCTGGATTTATTTCAAATATTGCAATTGCTTGGTTGTCCGCAACTTTGCTTTTGAGGTTTTTCTGAAGTGAGCACGTTGAGAAGGATTTTATTTTATTTTTTTTAAGGGCAATTATGAAGACCAAAAAATGATCTCCAAACTAATAACAGTTGAGGAGAAAACATTGGTAGAAACTTGTGAAAAAAATATCTAAAAATCGGATGAAACAAATCAAGTATCTCTCTGATGCATATCACAATAGATCAAATCTGAAATATTTTGTTCTAAAAATTACATTCATTCTGGTTGCACAAAAAATAAGGAGGTTTAGCTGTTCCATTGGATAAGGATCATAAAATACATTAGAAGAATCATCTTAATGCTTCAAACTAGAATTGGTATTCAAATATACAAACAGGATGGGAAGCTGAGACACATCGATGAATAAACATATTGCACGCCATAAAACTAGTTTAATATATTTTAGGTTATTCTTTGTAATTATTCAATAGTAATATATCCGAAATGGCTCTCAACACAAAATTTAGAGGGCAGTCTTGATTTCTTACAAGAAGTGGCTTGGAGATGACAACTGATGGATATTTGTGTCACATTACTTCCGAAGCCATGAAGGAAATCATCACAAAGTAGCAGATCGAGTAAGAAGAAGCTCGCTCAAAGGATTCTATCTTGGAGATCACTAATGAAGCTGGACGCAAAAGCTGTCAGTTTCTTTCCAGTCTCCTCAGCAACGTTCTTTAGTGATGATATGTCCTGTGACGCCTTGAGAGAAACAGATTACACGGTAAAGACTCTTGGTAAAAGCATTTCTTCATCCAGCAAAACCATCACACTTAAGTTTCGTTCAGGACAGCTTTCTTTATGTTTCTTATTTTTAACAAAAAAATTTAATTTTTTACTAAAAAATCACTTTTAAAAACAGCAAAAATAACAATCCCAAACGAAGTCTTAATTATGTCTACTGCGTTTGAAAAACCAATTCAACCAAGTGCCAGATAACAAATGGACTGGACTCCAATTAAATGCAATTGTATTTTAAAACTAATTCGAGTATTCAAATTAAAGGTTCGTTTGTGACGGCTTTCTTACTGCTTCTTAAAGCAAATTTTTAATAAAAAATTAAATTTTTGTACTAGAAAGTTGTTTTAAGAAGCAGTAAGAAAGTCATTCCAAACGAATTCTAATACTGTCAATAATGTTATCCGATGTTTTTAGTATCATATTTTATCAATTAATCCTAAGCTCTTGAGAGCTTAAGCATATAGGAAAACTAGATCTCCCAAGGAAGCACTGTCCATTTGTTTTAGAATGGACATACTTCATTAAAGACTAAAATCAAGGCAAGCCCCGCCCCTCCACTCTGAGGAGAACTTTCTATTAGGTCACACACTTAAAGCCTATGCTACAGAGATTGCCACTCGGGATCACTAAGACATTTTGTCAACTTTAATATTTGATACCCTTCCGTGATGCCTGATTATGCTAAAAAAAAATAAAGCAAATGTTTACAGAATTACCTGGAAAGAGAATCGGTTGATAAGATCTACGGCATTCAAGTCAAGTCCCGAGTCATTTGTGTTATGACCAAAAAGATCAGAGCTGGATATGGCAGTTGAGTTCTGCACAGAAAAACTTTAAAAATCAGGAAGCCTGAAAAATCTTCTCATTCAGCTATATAAACACAAGTACAAAGAACAAGGTATAATTTAATAAATAAAAAGACTTATTATTAAGCAGTTCAAGAAGACTTGATTTGCTTCTTTTATATGCGCTTTACGGAAAGCTTCAGTAAAGCTATCAAATATACAAAATAAATACAAGAGGGAAACAAAGCCTCTTCTATACTAGGGCATGTTGGACCATTCAATGTAAAAGAAATATTCCTTGAATAGTATAGTTCTTACCGAGAACTTTTGCAAAGAGGTTTTTGTGTCTTGTTCACTAGCATTGTTCTGGTCACCAAAGAATTGTGCTGATGAGATGGATTTCGCATTTGAGAACTTCTGCCTTGCTTCACTGCTTTCCTGGACCTGAAAAGCATTATTGTAAAAGACAAATCTCATCGAGTGATGGAAAGTAAAAGAATATGCTATGCAAGTTCAATCACATGATTCCAACTGCACGATGCAAGTTGACTGAAACAAGTTAGAAAAGGAGACTCTGTACAATAACAGTACATTCCCAATCTCAGGCATCTGATCAACATATTGAAAATACTTGTATTAATTAAAGATTTAAAAACCAATAACAACTCTAAAATTAAAAAATAACGGAAAAAAAAAACCCAAATTGCCAAGGGAAGGAGATGTGCTGTTGGTGGCCTTTTGTGTGACACATTTTTTCTATTTTTCATCCTTAAAAAGCAAACCCCCCTCTCAACTTCAACCAAAGCTGTCATTATTCCATTCCTATCCTCGTGAAGTCAATTGCATTCAAAAAAAAAAAAAGGTGGAACAGTGGATTCCTTGCCTTTATGTCATTTCTCTATTTGATGCTTTTTCTTTTCAAATGCCCTCAAACTTCCACAAAATACAGATATTTTCAAATGATCTCAAGGCACCTCCGATGATAGCCGTATTGATAGAAAATATCAATCGGAGGGATTAATTTCAAATATTCAAAATGCTTCCCAAATACTCACAAAATCTAAAAATTCAAAAATATCAAAATCCAAATATTTAAAAATTAAAAGTAAATCATCAAACACTAAAAGAAAAATTCATTCACCATCTACAACAGTTTGCCGAGGTAGACAAATTAAAATATCACTTCAGCTCACAAAGAACTAATGTTTGGTCGAGAATATCACTATGATTCATTCTCAAACAGTCTCTTACCAACAAGGACTTGAAACATGTCCTCTAACCGACAATTTTGCTGTCAAATGGCGTCGCAGGTAAACGGTTATGACCGGGGCCCTCTGAATCAGGTGGTTTGCCATCAAATGGCACTACTAAATTACAGTCATGGCTAGAGCCCGTATGCTCTCCAATGGCACTAAATCCTTGAGATATGAATCAATAGGATATAATCGATAGGGCACAAATCCCTCTATTAGCTAAAGTGGATTTAAATTTATCCCCATAGACAAATACTCACCCCAGGTCTACAAGGTACCCTTGGACGACGCAACCCATGACTTCCGACAAGAATCCTTCTGTCAGGTTGGGCCGACTACCTCCTCTGAATAGGTAGACTAGGGACGATGGAACCATGGGATATCGATCGGGTCCATCATCACTTCCCCCACCAGCCGCTTTAAGTGCAAGATGGTAAACATTTCAATTTTAAATATCAAACTTCCAAACACCCAAACCCATGCCGCTACTAAATGTCAGATAACACATATTTCTACATATCTGATCGACGACTAGTCTTAATCGAAAGTTCTCTTTCGTTGTCGGGAGAGGTAATTAACTATAGGGGCTTGCGCCTATAGGAAACCAGAACTCAGATGATAAAGCTCTCGCAAAATGAGGGTGAAATCTCTGTGTAGTGTCTTATCTGCGAACCCAATCTGCCTTTCTAAAATTTTCCTCGAAACTTAATACATTAAAACTTCTCCGAGAGCAAGAGTCCGGGGCGCAAATTTTTGGAGCCCACAGTCAGGTACTTTCACAAAGTTGCAGCAATATCACTACATATAGAGCTTGTATATACATCTTGTTGAAACACTGCAGTAATCTACCAAAAATAACCATTACTTGATTTGCAAAAAAAAAAACTTTCAAGCATCTCACTCCGTCTAATCTTTTTTTCTTATATCTAATTTCAGAAATCTTAACTTTTATAGCCTATGAATTATTGCAAATAAATATAGAACATAAGTATTGTCATGCATTCGCAATAAACCAGAGAGTTGCACACGTAAGTACATGTATGCATCAACCATCGGGATATGCTTTTACAATCATTCAAGAATGGCATTCAAGGGTCTAAATATCTAGGCTCCGGAAATGAAATATAATTCAAGAAAATTCAGTATGAATAAATTCTGCATTTACCATTTAACACATGAACGAACTTCATTTCCTCGTGGAGTAGCAATTAAAGAAGCAATTTAATAACAGCAAATAACCTTTGAAGTGGATGCAATAAATAAGTAATGTTTTTGCATTTTAATTGGCATTAAATAATCATTGTAGTTTCCCAAAAAAATCTCTTTGTAATAAGTAGTTGATAGAATTCACACGCTCTTCATGGATTCAAACTGATGCACTCATTAAGTAATACATTCCAATTATTATGTGAGCACCACTTGGGAATTGGCTCACGGATTCTATAAAACATTTGAAAGAGGCCATAAGAATAAATGTTGCCATTTGAAACATTCCCTACAACTATGGATTGTATATCACAAAATATCTATAAATTCATATTTTGTTGTTTCTATGCTGTTTAGTATGGACTACAATCACTGTTAATCTCACAAGGATGGAGAAGCTGCTCTGCAAGTTTGTTGCCTGATGTTGCCAGACCATGTAAGAGTTGCATGCATTGTTGTATAGCGCTTTTCATCACACATTATTTGCACAAACAGGGACTATGATATGTAAAATTTCGAAAACAAAAACGAGTCGATCAACATCACCAGACGATGCCGACCTTTCTTTTTTTCATAATAAAAACTTTATAGTTCCTGTGCATGCTAGTTCCACGCTAATTTGGTGCTTCATGTCCAGTGCTCATAGACCTATTATATGTTGGAATTTTAGCCCATTACTTGAGCAACTGAACCATTAATGAGAGTTGAATTATATTTTTTAAGGATGACTCCAGAAAGCTTGCATTTACTTTTCATGCTGATAAAAATCTATTGAAACACCATAGGAATGATTTTTCTTGTCTTTGGCTCTTGAGTATGTGATTTTGGAAGTTGGCAACCTTTCAAAAATTTTTGAAGACTTCGGTGGAATTGCATATTGCAAAGAAAGTCATTTATGCTCAAGAACAAGTGATAAATATTGGCCCGTTCTTATCAAGATTAGAACGGAAGAGGTCTATGTCATATGCTTGATGAAAGGGTTGATAATATTGAAGAATACGTGAAATGTGAGACATTAGATAAACATATTTTATGATAGTCAATACTTTGTAGCGTTATGGAAACCTCTTAGCTAAGAACAGACATTAACTGAATGATTATCAAGGCATCTTTGGATGTCCTTAGTGTAATCGAAGGTAATAAATATAATTCATGTAACTTAGTTGTAGGACGCTAACTTGTAAATTAACACTCCCACAGGCATACATACGTGGTAGTGAATGAAATGTGGAAAGAGGATAAAAAAACTTCTGAATCATGTCTTGCCTTCCCTTATCCTTAATCAAGGTATTGTTATCATTTAAACAGAATATGCTAGCTCAGTTCCTGTACATCAACGCATAGTAGGATGTGTTAAGGGATTCTTACCCCCTACACCACCTCCACATTCCCCACCCCACACATTTCCTTCATATCAAACATGAGAAGGCAATTATTAAAAATTTCAACTTTGCAGATATCATACGTGAAATTTTTAACCAATGAACGTTTAAACTATTTTCCTAAGATCTGGAAAGGATAAATACTAGCTAACAACCAGAAATCAGAAGTCACTGTATGAAAAACGTCAATTGCTATAAACGTCAGTTTAAATGACAAATTTACGAGAAAAATTCAAACATATTAACTCATTAAAGTAATATCAAATAGTGCCACCTGAACTTTTGATGAAATAGAACTTGATTTTTTCTGAGATCCACTGTCCATTCCAAAGTCTGAAAAGAAGCTTGAAGTTTTTGGAGGAGCAACATGGCTCATTACTTGAGTTCCTCCTGAGCTACTCTCAGTAGATGGATTATCCGCATACTCAAAACGAGAAGGGAAAGATGAACCAACTGTAGGGGCTGAACTGATTGAGGAAGTTAGAACTGGTGCTGGTTCTTCAGGTTTCTGATCATAGAGGCTTTCATTTTGCTGCACAATGATAATGCATTTTAATGAGATAATCCTTATGTTTCTTCAGACAAGAGGATGGTTGTGAATAAAAAAGAGAAGTTACTGGAGAAGAAGAGTAGAGAAAGAGTAGTTGGAGAAGAAGAGTGCATTAAACACAAGTGAGAGAGAGATAGAACTGAGGTTGGCATGGCTTTGCAACTTGTGCAAAAACTGTGTTGCAAAAAGCTGCACTGCAGAAGAATGCTGATCATTGCATGGAAAAGTGCATCTATAACTGCTAAATTAGATGGGATTAGTAATGGAAAATGACATTCAACATAATCAGATACTTAGTCCAGTAAACAAGAGCATCATGCAATATTCCTGTTGAATTCTTTATTTTTTAGTGGTCCTCCAAGCAGGCCATGAAAGAGTGTTAGAGACTCAACTTTCTCACCAGATGCCTTGTCATATAGTTGGTAGTACATGAATAACAAAAAAAATCCTATTTCTATGGAGATAAAAATTGGCCAGACAATGTCTATAGAATTAAACCTTTTAGGGCTCAAGTGACTGTCCAAATGCTGCAACAAAGAAGGGTTTTAATCATTGCTGCTAATGTTGCTGCTATAACTGCTCAATTAGAAAGGGTGGTGTTCAATGGGAATAATAAAACATACAAAATCAGCTATTTACTATTTAGAGCAGAAAACAACATCATGCAACAGTCCTATTGAGTTATTTTTTGCAGTGATCCCTAAAACAGTTCCTGAAAGACTCTGAGAGACCATCTTTCTGATCATACTTCAACTGCCAAACTGGAGATGCAAATAGCAATATTATATTAGTTTAGAGCACGAATAACAAAAAAAATGCCACGGTTTAACTATAACTATAGAATTCAACATTTCCGGCTCAAGTGACTGAAATTATCAGATAATTGATTGGAAAGTGCTACAGAACATTCACCTTTGTGGTGAGCTTTCGAACACCAAGTCCCCCAGATTTTCCACCTTTCTTTGAGCCAATGGGTTTCTTAATAACTACTGAATGAGTAGGAGCTCTAGGAGAATGAACAGTATCAACAATCTCATGTTTTTCATTTGGTTTATCCTTGCTTTCTGATTCTGAAAAATTCAGATCGGGAAAGCCATCAGCAGCTCGTGGTGATTGGGATGCAGTGGGAGAAGATGGTAAACTGGTATCATCTGTGGAGCTTTTGGCAACTTCTTTTGAAAGCAACTGCCGGTATAACTCTGCAGCTCTGGATGTATATTTTGCCTCAATTTTCCCACCATCCGTCCATCCATGTTGTTTGAAGAAAACATGGGCACGAGTATTACCACCAAAAATCATCAATTTCAGTTGCTCAGGACTCCATGAATCCAAATTTGTTGACCTGTCAATCATTTAAAAGGAGCTTATAAGAATATAAACCTCCTTGAGGAAAAATTTGCATCTTATGAATGGAAATTTATTTAATGGCTATAAAGAAACTACAAAACAAACTCCAAAAATAATCTTAAAATCAGTAAAGTAAGTTACTTCAAAATAAAAAAAGGTATAGCAGTAATCAAGAAAGTTAACAAATTTCAAAACCATTATTAAGATTAGATTTGTTATATAAAATTTGAGAACATGAATTGGCGGATAAGAGAATTAACAGACAAAATGATTAGAAGAAAAATCAAAACTGCTTGCTTACAAAAAACTAAGGAAAATAAAATAAATGAAAGGACATCATAGAAATATATAACATATTGCTTAATAAGATAGGCTAGGCATCAGTTGAAGTCAAGGATAAACTTCTTGAGGTGCAGAGTTATTGATAGGGTGATTATAGTTAACACTATAAATGTGATTAGAGTTTATACTCCTCAAGATGGATTAAAAGATAGCTTGAAAAATTAATATTTGGGGTAGATGGAAGACTTAATAAAACATAAACTTAACTATGAGAGCATACTTGGTAGAGGTGATTTAAATTAATAAGTTGCTCCTAGTAGGATAGGCTATGAGATAAATTAATGGGGGGCAGGAAATAGATGATAGAAATACAAAAGAAGATATATTTGATTTCACAGTAGCATACAAATTGCAATGGTGAATAAAAATTTTAGAAAATGAAAATAACAATCACCTACTTCTATTAAAGATAAGATTGTGTGCAAGTAAAACATATATAGGTCCCTGTATAACTGTGGGCTCCGAATATTAGTGCCCCGATCTCTTCGCACCCTTTTTATTGATGGAAGAGTTTTAATGAATAATGCTCTAAGGTAAACTTTCATAAGGCAGATTGGATTTTAGATAAAAACTACCTAGAGATTCACCCTCATTTTGCGAGGATTTTATGATCTGAGGTCTAATTTCTCATAGGCACAAGCTCCTATGATTAATTAACACTCCCGATAACAAGAGAGAACTTTCGATTAAAACTAATCATAAGATAAGCACGAAGTACCTAGTAGATGGTGGCAATAGCTTTAGGGTTTTGAAATAGGATGTTTATGAATTCTAGGATTTAAAATTTTATCACCAAAAAATTAAAGCGGGTAACTAGGGAATGACAGCGGGCTCAATCAAGATCCCATAGTTCCATCGTCTCAGGTTTGTCATGGTCCCTAGCCTACTTAATCAGAGGAGGTAGTTGATTCAACTTGATGGAAGGATACTTGTCGACAATCATGGGTTACTTCATCTAATGAGACCTTGTAGACTTGGGTGAATGTATGCCTAAGGGGACATATTCGAGTCAACCTTAGTTAACAGAGAGCTTTGTACACTACCAAATATACCATATGATTCATTACTTAACGGTTTAAAACTATTGGGGAACATACGGGATATGGCTATAATAGTAATTTAACGGTACCATTTATCGGTAAAACCACTCAGTCATAAAAGTTTATCTATTGTACCCTATAGCAGAGAAATCATCGTTTAGAGAACACGTGTCACGTCCTCACTGATAACATATTGTTAAAGAATGAATCTTAACATTACACCTGATATGACACTTGGTTTTTGGGAGCAGAAGGTATTATTAAATTTATCATCCTTGACAAACAGTTGTGAATGACAGATGAATTTTTACTTTAAGCTTTGTGGTGTTTAATTTCATTTTGAATTTTAGATTCTTATAAATATCAAACTTTGTGAGCGACTAATTTTAGTTTCGTGTGCATTTTAAATATTTAACGTGGCAACCTCTAGTTGAGATTCACATTTAACATAGCCATGAGAGATGAAGGGATTTTGAAGAATTTTTTGCTGGGTGGAGGACATGGAGATAGATTTGATAGAAATCATTAAGGGAGATTGAGAGGTGGAGAATGAGTTCTTTCTCTCTCTCTATATTTTGTGAGAGAGATGGTAAATTTTTTATGAGAGGATTTGAATGGGTTGGAGTTTGGAAAGAGATCTTGAAGTGATATGGAGGACTGTTGGAGAAAATGAAATGTAATGGAGCTTTCTCTTTCTCTATTTAGAGAGAGAAAGAGGAAGGGGATTTGTAGAGATTTGAGTGAGGGCTTTTGGTGGTAGAATATTTATTAGTGGAGGAATGTTACACCCCAGTTTGTCTTGCCCTCTAACATTCAAATTGGAGTATAACAGATAAGGAAAGAAATTTATTTAGACTCCTAATACTTCAACATATCAAACTCCACACTTAATAATAGGAAGCATGTAATATACCTCAATTAACATCAAATATAATTAAGGTAAATACAGAGCTCTACTAAAACTTGTACATTTACTTACATATTCAAAAAGTTTGCATTGCTATCGTTCAGATCTATTTTATATCATTTGTAAACCCAAAACATATGTACACCAAAAAAGAGCAATCATCCCTTTAATACCCTACGGGCTCCTTTCCCTTGCCTGCAGTACAACCACTGCCAATAAGCTATGGCCCAATGAAATACACAAACATGTATAAGAATTAATATTAACATTTTAGTCATTAAGAAAGGCATAACATTGGTGACAAGATAATAACATGGTTAAAGCACCTTCCATATGAATCACAAGAAAACATATAAGTATTTTCCATTTTGCTAATTATTCAACACGCTTTTTAACAAGTCATATGATGGCTATAAGCTTTTGCATCCTTTTAGTTTTTCAATTCAAGGTTGGGTCGAACTTCCCAACTTTTAGAATTGAAGTTGTTCTCTCAATTTAGGGTTGAGTCCAAATTCCCAACTTCTAGACTTGAGAGTACAGGCTTACCTTATCAGGTCTTTCGCCTTTACTTGTGCGGGCTTATTCTCCAAAATATGGCTTAAATCACTTTACACTCTCATTTTTAGATACATTCCATAATCATAACAACAATTTAATCAACTACATGTTTAATCCACATATGAATTAATTGTAATAAATTGAAATATATGTTATCATGTGACAAAAAAATGCTATTATAAACATGATAAATATCAATTTGCAATTTTATAAAATTGTTAATATTTCTTATGCATCGTTTGGTATCTCACATCCCTTGAAATTCGTTCTTCTTAGTCTTGTTTCCTCCCTTTATACATGTATTTCAATGAAGGTCTAGGAAAATAATTTGGATTGAATGAAGAACTCAATTGAGGTAGTGTATAAAAGGAGGAGGAAACAAAACCAAGAAGAACGAATTTCAAGGGATGTGAGATATCAAACGATGCATAAGAAATATTAACAATTTTATAAAATTGCAAATTGATATTTCTCATATTTACAATAGTATTTTTTCCACATGATAGCATGTATTTTAATTTATTATAATTGATTCATATGTTGATTACACATGTAGTTGATTAAATTGTTGCTATGATTATGGAATGTATCTGAAAATTCGAGTATAAAATGATTTAAGCCATATGTTCGAGAATAAGCCCGCACAAGTAAAGGCGAAAGACCTGACAAGGTAAACATATACTCTCAAGTTTAGAAGTTGGGAATTTGGACCCAACCCTGAATTGATAGAACAACTTCAATTCTAAAAGTTAGGAAGCTAGACCCAACCTTGAATTGAAAAACTAAAAGAATACAAAAGCTTATAGTTATCATATGACTTGTTAAAAAGGATGTTAAACAATTAACAAAATGAAAAGTACTACTATATTTTCTTGTGATCCATATAAAAGGTGCTCTAACTATGTTATTATATTGTCACTAATGTTATACCTTTCTTAATAGCTAAAATGTTAATATTAATTCTTATACATGCTTGTGTATTTCATTGGTACATAGCTCATTGGTAGTGGTTGTACTGCATGCAAGGGAAAGGAGCCCGTAAGGCATTAAAGGGATAACTGTTCTTTTTGGGTGTACATATGTTTTAGGTGTACAAATGATCTAAAAGAGATTTGAACGATAGCGGTGCAGACTTTTTGAATATGTAAGTAAATGTATAAGTTTTAGTAGAGCTTTGTATTTACCTTAATTATATATGATGTTAATTGAGATATATTACATGCTTTCTATTATTAAGTGTGGAGTTTGATATGTTTAAGTATTAGGAGAGTCTAAATAGATTTCTTTCCTTCTCTGTTATACTCCAGTTTGAATGTTAGAGGGTGAGCCAAATTGGGGTGTAACAAGGAAGATGGGTTAAGGCTTTTGTAGAGAGAGATTGATTATAGAGAATGTGAAGTTGTGAGGTAGAAGGAAATTGGTTGTAGAGTTTGATTACAAGGGAGGTGGAGAATGTGAAGGTGGTGGAATTTTTATGATAATGAGTTAGATGAAAAGAATTGTAAGATTTTCTATTTCAAATTTTGGATAGAGAGAGAAAGAGAGAGAGTGAGAAATAGAAAGGTAGGGAGGGAGAGGTTAACCGACCGGAGTCAAGTGGCTGGAGGTAGATTCGGGCTGGTGGCTAGATGAGCTTCAGCCGGCTTAGAGGCGGATATAGGATCAATACTGGTGGGCGGGATGTGGACAACGGGATGGGCCCAGGGGACACCAACGATCAGGCTGGTAGTACGGCCTTAAGCATGCGACATAGAGGAGATAAGTAGGGCAAGTGGGAGAGGTCGGTTAGCCGGTTGTGTATGGTGACTAGGCTAGTCGAACACAAATGACACCGGATTGGTGGCTGAATGGTTTGTGCAAGGGGCAAGCGGGACGGATCACACAAGTAGGGAGAGAGGAAGAGGGGGGCCGGGGCATCGGAGATGAGGGAGCGTGAGGTTCTGTTGTGAGGAATATGGGGCGACTGGGGTTAAGTGTATGTGAGGGATTGAGTGAATAATTAATATTAAATTAGGATTTTTGTACTAAGAATTTTCTTTTTTTTTCCTTAACTTTTTATTTATAGATAACAAAGAAGGACAAAAATTTTCATTTGACTGCAATGAAAGAGACAAAGGACAAGTTGCTAGAACATTTTAATTTTTTTAATATATTAAGAATATTAAACCTATTTTTTTATCATTTAAAATTATATATTTTAAAATTTAAATTAAAATTTTAATTTATAATTTAAGAAGTTTCTTCAACAATAATTAACTTTGTTTAAAATTGCGCAATAAGAGGCGCGCCTTGAGGCGCGCCTCTGCACAATTTGACCAAAAAACGCCTTGAGGCTTACGCAATTCCTCACCTGGCAGAGGCGTACGCCTTACCTGGTCTGAGGCGCGCCTCAGAGGCGCAATTGCGCAATTCTGAGTGAGGCGTACGCCTCACAGAAAAGGCCACGTGCAGCACAAATGGCCAGCTTTATCTGTCCAGGCCAGTCAATTGTCGGCCCATCAGATCTCCCATAGAGTAGTCAGTCTAAACTTTCATGGTAGAGCCTCTCATAGACCAACATTCTTTGATCAGAACCCTCACGTGCATGGAAACCAAACAACTTACAAAGTTGGGGATGCTGTAACGATGCTACGGTGTTCACCGCATTGATAAAATCTTTTAAATTCTGCAATATTTTAGATGTTTTTATTGTAAGATAGAATATTACTATTATTTACCTGCTAAAACCCTTAATTTCTCTTTTACATAATTCTGTGTCCGTGAGGCTTACGCCTCAGACCGCCTCGAGGCTTACGCCTCGCCTCACGGACGAAAACCGCCTCGAGACTTAATTACACAATTTTAAACCTTGATAATTAATAAATATTTATTTTATGTATGCGCTAGCTCGCTGATTTTTCCTCGCTCGCACATGTCAAATTCACTTAGTTTTGTGCACACATGTAAAATTTTCAGCTGATTTTCTCGTGCGAGTGCCCAAGCAATATAGGTATTTTTTTTGAGGTTTGGGGACATTCCTAACATGCTCGTGTTGTTTGTTTTGCAAACAGAGGCCATTCAGACAATTTCGTGTATCGTCGCTTACTTTATTTGATGTTTTTTATCTTCTCCGCTTGATTTTCTTACAAGATTTCTCAATTGGCTAATTTAGACATTTCGGACAAATTGGCGTGATCTCTTATGCAATCAGAGGTCATTTCGAGTAGTTTTGTAAATTGTCGTCATATGTCGATTCATCTTGTATTGTATCTCGTCAATAGATCATCAACCTCGTTGGGCGTTCTTATCATGCTCATTAGATATATTTTAGGGGTCAACAATAACATATGTAAAAGATACACCAAAAAGATGTGTAAATAAAATTAATGAAAGAGGATTAGGATAAAAAAAGGGTAAACCAAAAGTAACTTAAATAAAGTTGTTAAAAAAAAAAGATAAATAGTTTAACACTTCAAACAATACTATATAGGGATGAAAAACGAGGATTCATAAAGAATAATTTGGCTAAACAATAATAAATCAATATAAGTCTATTGAAATTTTACAATAAAAAGTTAAAGCAACATAAATGACTTAGAGAGACATCAATAACAAAAAAAGGATGTAATAATCAAATAAGGCTTTATTCATATTTTGAAAGTGAAATTAAGAAAATCCAAAGACAATTAGCATTGGTTAAATGAAAAATAAAGGGTCTTAGATGAACGGAAGACTTTGGGAACCAATAGAAATTTCTAAGACAAAGGTGATTTGACACAACCCTTTAAACGAGACAACAAGAGTATATAATAAGAAGAATAGGTGAGCTTTCTTGCTAAAGGAAACTCTAATCAGATTTTTTTCCCCAATGCTTATTGTTTTCTACAATAGGTTTGCTAAATACATATGGTTCCTATAGTGTCCTTGGTTGCTACAATGCTTGGGGGTGGGGAAGAAAGAGAAAATACTTTGAGAGAGTTGGAATTACTTTTTCTTGCGTCACAACAAATAGCACAAATGAATTTAAATTTAATCTTATATTCTCTTAAACTAAATTCATCAAATACCGAACAACATTATCCCTAACTCCAAAATTTAGGATCCCTCCTACAATAACTCCACAAAATAAGAAAATCATATTTAAATTCAAAATACAAATTTATTAAAAATAAGTTTAAAATTCAAAAATCACTCAAACCTTATTATTCTTATTGCCATCCAATCATCCAAATTTCTTGCCTCCCAATTTTGGTCATTAGAAATTCAATTGATGGGGTCTGTACTTGTGGAATTGTGATGACTTGGTCTTCCGATCCAACATAGCAATATAAAAAATTCTTTCAACAAGATCATCCTAGACCACGACTCCACATTTAGGCTAATTTGTTTCTATAAATGAGAATTATTTTTTTTTTTCTTTTTTGCCTCTTGTCCTTGTTCTTTTTGCTTTTCCTAGTAGCCTTGGGTTTCTTTTTTTTTTTTTTTTTTGATAGTTCATCCTTTTGGAACAAATGTGGATCGACAATTAAGATGACTCTTTATATGCCTTTATCAAGAAGAGAGCTCCTGACCCTCCCTCAGAACCTACTGATTTGCTGCTCTTCTCCATATTTTGTGAAGGTGAGACAATAAATCAACAAACTCTCTATTTTTTTTCTCCTTTAAGCACATTTTTTTTTCCTTCTTTTAGAGAAGACAAATCCCTATCTCACAGATATAGACTACCCAAATTACATAACAAGCATTTAATAGTATAACTTCGTAGACCAACTCATCAATAAGATCTTTAGAGAAAGCAAACAAAGAGTACATTATCAAATGACTCGACAAATTTTACTTCTCTGAAATCAACTCAAATGATAGGTCTTTGAATGTTAAGTAGTGACTAAACCCAATCTCTCAACCAAAGCTACAAAGATAAGATTCTTTTAATGACCTAAATCTAAAATGGCATCGAAGATGGTAGATTTTTGTTGAAGCTTGTAGTGGAATAAATTTCTACTTATTTTAAAGTGAGAAGTCGAAGGAATCATTTTTATCTTCTTGTCTTCCCATTTTGGTCTCTTTTATGGATATAAATTTCTACAATATTTATGCTTGTGCCAAATGTTTTTGCAATAGCTACTTGGTGGATTATGTCTTCCTCCACTGCTGCTAAACTTTAATCTTATCCTTCTTCTTTATAGTTCCAAGTTGAGATTTTTGTCAAATTGAAAGAGTCGTGTTTCTTTCCACAAGTGCTATCACTTTTGCACTAGCTTCAAGGACATCAACAACTATAAAAAAACTTCAATCATGTGTAAATATTCTCATAATGCCCTATTACATATTTCATGAATATATTTTTTTCATTCAACAAAATTTTTTAAGTTGATGTCGGCCATGTAAATTCCATCGTGATTTCTTATACATTTTGCTCATTATTTATTGAAGTGTATGATAAAGTTCCAAGAGAAGTGCATTAGAGAGTTCTAGAAAAAAAGATATTAATAATGGTTATATTCAAGTCATTAAGAACATGTATGCAAGAGCTATTACTAATGTTCAAACACAAGGTGATTTGACCAAGTATTTTCCTATTTCAGTTGGATTACATCAAGGATCAACTTTAAGCCCATATCTTTTTACTTTAATTATCGATGTTCTTACTAGACATTTGCAAGAGGATGTAACTTGGTGTATACTTTTTGCTAATCATATTTTCGTTGATAAGAATAGAGAGGGAGTTGATAAAAAGCTTGTATTATGGTCAACTTAGAGTCTAAAGGTTTTTGTTTGAGTAGATCTAAAACCAAATACATGCAGTGTAATTTTACTAGTAGTAGATCTGGTGGTGGGATTGTGATAGTGGGTGATCAAGTCATTAAAAAGAGTGCATGTTTAAGATAGCTTGGGTCTATTGTTCAATGCGATGATGAAATAAATGGGGATATTATTAGTAGAATTCAAGTTGGATGGTTGAAGTGGAGGAATGCATCAAGCTTGTTTTGTGATAGAAAAGTACCACTCAAACTTAAGAAAAAAATTTACAGAGATGAGGATGCTCAGGTTGATTAGTGTCATTACACATAGAGACAAAATCTGAAACGGGCATATATGTGAAAAGTTGGAGTAGCTCCAATAGAAGATAAGATTAGAAAGAGTCGTCTTAGGTTTGGTCACTTAAAACGTTAACATTCTGATGACCATAGAGAGTAGATGTATTCAGCCTATGTTAAGAAAGTTAGAGGTAAACCTAAAAAGACTTAGAAAGAAAGCATTAAAAAAATATCTTTTTATTACTAAACTTTTTAATACTATTTTGAAGACTAAAAAGATGTCAGATCAGTGGAGAATGAGTGTGTTAATTCCTATTTTTAAGAATAAAGGTGATGCACAGAAGTGTACAAATTATAGAGGAATTAAGTTAATGTGTCATACTTTAAAACTATGGGAGCGAGTTATGGAGCATAGGTTGAGGCGTGATACTAATGTTTCTCAAAATCAATTTGGATTCATGCTGGGTAGGTCTACTATGGAAGCCATACATTTATTGAGAGGTTTGATGGAGAAATATAGAGAGAATAAGGAGGATCTACATATGATATTTATTGATTTAGAGAAAGCATATGATAAAGTTCCAAGAGAAGTGTTATGGAGAGTTCTTGAAAAGAAAGGAGTTAATAATGCTTATATTCAAATCATTAAAGATATGTATGCAGGAGCTATTACTTGTGTTCAAACACAAGGTGG
>NW_021319486.1:1262649-1268001 GCF_001605985.2 Dendrobium catenatum
TTAAGGGAAAATTTTATAAGATGGTGGTGAGACCTGCAATGCTTTATGGTGCCGAATGTTGGCCATTAAAAGAGAAGCATAATACTAAGTTAAGTGTTGCAGAGATGAGGATGCTTAGGTGGATGAGTGGCTTAACCCTTAGAGATAGGATACGAAATGAGCATATATGTGAAATGGTTGGAGTAGCTCCAGTGAAATATAAGATTAGAGAGCGTCGCCTTAGATGGTTTGGTCACATTAAACGAAGGCCTTCTGATGACCCAGTTAGGAAAGTTGAGGTATTAGATTTGGCTTATGTTAAGAAAGGTAGAGGTAGAACTAAAAAGACTTGGTTAGAAAATATTAGAATTGATCTTTCTTTATTAGATTTAGATGATAATTTGACTTTTAACCGGATACAATGGCGAAAAAGGATTCATGTAGCCGATTTAGTGGTCCAAAGGCTTGATGTTGTTGTTGTTGAATTAAATCAAAATCCCACTCTTAATAGGATACAATGGAGAAAAATAATTCATGTAGCCAACCCCAATTAGTGGGATAAAGGATTCTTGTTGTTGTCATCTACCATCAAATTCACTTTTTTTCTTTGTGCCCATTAAAAATTATATCATGGATTCTCTTCTAATTGGGTTTTTCATAATCTTTTAAATCTTAACTATGTCAAAATAGATGATAAATCACAAATTTTGGATCGTGAATGCTACCAGACTAAAGTATGTAAGAACAACTTCAAACAAGCAAATATAATTTCCTTTCTATCATGATTGTAAGCTATGATACTTGTTCAAGAATCTCAAACCAACTGTCTATAATCTCAACTTCAATTGTTTCATTAAAGTAAGATAACTACTTTTTTTATACCTTGAGAAGAAACTTCTCTCCATTTTGTATTTTTCACAACTTCCTTCTTTGTTAATGGTTTATCTTCGATAGCTTGCCTTCTATTAGATGAATCTCTTCCTATATGAGTGGCGATAGAGTAAATGTTGGTGGTGTTGCCGTTTCCATAAAAACTTAAAAAACAACCATCATGGTGGCCACTTGTTCCTTCATCATGGCCATCTAATCAAACATCTCTTCTTTCATGTTGAGAAGATCTTAAATTTTCAATAATCTATCCTATAGTTGAATTCAAACTTCATAGAATCATCAAGAGTATCCATCTAAATACTAAATTAGCAAATACAACCATGAACTTCTTTTCCAAGAAGTTGAAACTAGTACCTTGATTCTAAATTATGATCTAACATTAGATAAGTGAAAAACTTTTAGAACAAATAGGTTTTTGCTCAAAATTTCCACAATATTTGAACTATTGATCATTGCCATCAATGATCCAAATTTTCTACCTCATGAGCATGGTCATCAGGTATCCTATTGATGACATGTCTTTACCTGCAAACACTTGATGGCTTGACCTTTTCAACATTACGATACGAAAAATTCTTTCAATAATATCTTCCAAGATAGAAAAATATTACAACGCAGCACCTACGCAACTCTTTGCATAATAAAAAATTACAATTAGCCTCAACAAAGAAGCGTTCAACATTTTCACCAAGAAAATCATAATATAAGCATTGCTTGGCATTACACATAAGTCATTTTCTTCATAAAGCACAGATCTGATAGCGCTTAATACAAAGCAATAAGCCTACAGCTTGTTAAAGGGTTTGGCTCAAGTGAGGGATGGAAAGCTTCATGGCAAGTAAGAGACTTTGTTTACCCTCAACAAGTTAGAACAACCTTATAGCCAAGCATGTCATCAACCATGCAAAGTAAGGATAGACTATATAAACATCCAACAAATATACCCATACAGAAGTATAAATCCAACAATTTTCTTTTGGCATACATCTACCACGAATAATTGGACTAATGTCAGAATCTTTATAGCTCAACTCTAAATCTAACCTTTATAATGCGTGCCTTATCATCAACTTTAGCGATCCCATCAAGAAATTTTACAGGAAGCATACGAATGCAGCTGTGCTGCTGCGAACATTGTCTTTAGAATGTATACTCCAGAAGGTTAGTTAATAATGATTTTCGTTCTAAGAAATTAGGCACAAATGTGACAGCTAATCTCGTTCAGCTGGTTTTTGCTTAACTCAACAAAACCAGATACCATCATCGTCACAAAATCGAACTAAATCGGTTGAAATTATAAAAAAAATATTACAAGATCCCGACAAAATCAACCAATATCAAGCCCTAAAAAATTGTAAGGAAAAGTGGAGCACCGTAGTAAGATCCGAACCTGACAAAGCTAACATGGACGCCGAGGCTGCGGTGGACAGCCGAGCAGTCGATGCAGAGGAAGATCCCATACGTCACAGAAGCCCAGGTAGGATTCTTCGCGTTGCAGTCAAAGCACATCTGAAAAGAAAAGCAGCCCAAAAGAATTCCAGTCAGGACTTATTAGATCGGGAGAACCACCCCATCTCAGCCCTAATCGATCTCGAGAGATAACAGAAACTGAATCACAAAAGCAAGTAACAAGAATTTCTTTACCTTGTTTTCTGACCTAGATCTGAGCTTCTTGAAGACAGAGTTCTTGTCGGCAAGGGTTTCGGATGCCATGACGTGGGCTGAGAAACCGAGAGAGGCTGTGATCGTCGGCGACAAAGAGGCACAGAGCTGAGGAAAGGGCCCGAGACCGGATCGTTTCGAAGAAAATGAAAAGAAAACCGTCTTTTGGCATATACCACCCTCTCTTATTTTATATGACACTCTACTTTTCTCTAATTTTCAAATTAAACCGACCACCAAATGCGCTGTTAGTTCGTTAGGGTGTCCATTGTGGCAATAAATGTTTAACGTGGGCCAGTTGAATTTGAGCCTGATTTTAAGAGGACAACTGATTTGTGCTTAAATCAAAGGAATAAAGGAAGACTTTAAGCATTTGGGTGATCTGTAAGTTAGTACAAGATAAGAAAAACTACTTGCTTCAATTTTTTCTAAGCTCATTGTTTAATCTATTATGATATTGTAATCAATAATTAAGCACTAATTATTCTTAATAAAACTAACTATATATAAACTAATTAAGATTATAGGTAATGTTAAATCTAAATATTTTCGTCAATTATTTCATAATCCTACTTTCAGAAGCAAAGAATGAAAGAGAGAGAATTTTTAGTGTGATAAGATATAAGATTTCACTTAATGAAGCTCAAATATAGAGAATAATATGTAAATGAGTCTAACTATGATATTTTAATTATAGGTTTAGGTTGAAGCTCAAATGATACAGTATTGGTTGCACATAGGGTTATATAAATAAAAAAGATTACAAAAGAATGTGTAGCCTAATTCTATATGACTGTCAATTAAAGATTGAATCAGTCATTTGCTTAGTCACTATACTAATGAAAGTGAGATTTTTCATCTTAATTGAGGTTTTTGATTGAAGGAAATCATAAACTTAGTTGGAAGAAGTAGTTGACTTTGTTAGAATAAGTCTTTAACATTGCTGGGAAAGTCTCCGACCTAGGAGAGCTCTCTTTGAATGTAGCAAGTTCACAAAATTGTTGAATTGTGTCAAATTAGTTTGAACCACTTCTACATATATTTGGTTATGCATTTAGTTCCTTGATTTTTTTTATATCTTCAAAAGATTACTACCCAAAGAATAAGTTGACTTTGTTATACATTTAGTTCCTTGATTTTTTTATTTATTTTGCTAAGGAATTATAACAAAAGCTTTGTAATATTAAGTCACAATCAATTAGCTAGATTGTGATATATAATATTGCTCTATTGCCCACGTCAAAAAAATTTCGAAGTCTATAAATTTGAAATGAGTCATTCATTTGAACACTTGAGCCATTCATTTGAACACTTTGGTTCAATCTTCTTCTTCCTCTCCTTTTTAGTTGAAGCTTTGCAATTTTGATAGTTTAAACAAAAATATGATTGTCCCAAATATATAACATTAATATTTCAAAAGATGATATCATTGTTGATTTCTTTGGAAAATAAAAGAAAGGAAAGGGTTCCTCTGAGAAAAAAAAAAAAGCAAAAAGAATGTAAGTGTAGTTGGGAAGAGCAAAGCAGATCTATTCTACCAAATCTTTAGCAGTTATTTCTAAGTTCTTTACTCGAAGCAGTGGGTGAATGCTCAACTATTCATAGTACTCTTTCTACAAAGTCAGCTATCGAGAAAATCATTGTTGATGGTAATGAACTTTATTATTTTATTTGAAACCCTAATCCCCCCCCCCCTCCCCCTCTAGACCCCCCCCCCCCCCTCTCTGTATTTTTTAATAAAATTTTCAAAACTTATATAATTCATTATTCAAAGAGTGATCTTTTGGGAAAACAAATTAACATTGACCAATTAATTTACAATGAACTAAGCATTGATAATACTGAGAAAACTACTAATGAACTAAGTCATGAAAAGCCTAAAGTTGATGTTAGCCAAACTTTTACAAATGAGTTGAAAACTATAGTTAGTTAGTTAGAGGCAGTGCTGAGATATGAAGTCAAGTAAATGATATCTAAAAAGTGAAAAGAAATCGACTATGCGACTATTGAGAGTGTTACTTCTTTCACTCCTTGGATAAGCTTTTACCTCAATATTGTTGACAAACATATTTCAAGTTATATAAGATATATTTTACCTCTTCCAATATCTGCTTCTAAAAAATTAAGAATTATTACAGAGAAATATTGGAGAACTCTCTCAAACTAAGTTAGTCAAATTCTTAATACCCCAAAGAAAATTATTGGGATGCTTACTAACAAGAGAAAATTGTTTACTTTTACTCTATAAGTGCTTTCATAATATTCAAAGTGTAATTTTCAATTCACCAAGAGATTTTTTCAAAGTGTCAATATTGAAGACAGTTTAAGAGTTATCTTCTAAAGTCAACCTATTAAAGTAATTTTAATTAATTTCATTATAGAATAATTATGAAGTTGAAAAGTCTAACTTCAATGAGTCACTGATACTCTTCTTTTTTCTTCTTTTTTTTTTTTTTGAGAAAAGCATTATGCAATTAATAGAAGAAAAGAACTAGATACAAACTAAAGTAAAGGCTCACATTCCTTCTTCAAAAGCAAACAAAGAGAAGGAGGAATGCTAGCAAATGTAGAACTATCAAAGAAAAAGTTAGCATCTAAAGCTAAAGTAGCACATAAATCAGCTACCTTATTACAATCTCTATGAACATGATTAAGAATCACCTTATTGAAATTGGTCAAGAACATAAACTCCTTCTCCACCTGATCAGCCCCTTGCCACTTGTTCTTGTTCAAAGAATTTTTGATGAATTTGATAACATTGATGTTATCTCCTTCAATTATTACTCCTTTACAATCAAGCATCCATGGTTGAATGAGTCT
>NW_021319486.1:1268126-1268686 GCF_001605985.2 Dendrobium catenatum
AGCCGACTAAGAGGACATGAGAGATGCATCCACATTGATTTTAATCCAGTCTTGCGGTGGAGGGTGACAAGAATTTTGAAACTCCCAAGGGAGATTAGCACCCCATCTATCAATGACAGGATTGGCATTATTGATTGCAGAATAAAGCACATTGGTCGCTAAAACAGGAACTGAGATTGCACTCTTTCCATGCTTAACCGCATTTCTGTTTTTCCAATTCTGATACACCGTGTTGCAGTAGATTCTAACACTGTTAGGTGTGATAGTGGAGAGGACTTTCAGCTCAATTAAGCATTCATCCATGGAGCCAAAAATCGGAACATAAATTCCCCAACTCTGTAACTGTCTAAGAATTTTCTTCAATTCATTACACTTAACAATTATATGCTCCAGATTTTCACTATCAGTACAACCTCTAATACAGCAATCTTCATCAACAAGTTTTCTATGCTTTAAAAACTCATTGGTTGGAATGGCATTTCTACTAATCCTCCACCAGAATAGCTCAATACGAATAGAAAGTTTTAGTTTCCTCAACCAAGTATAGCACCCCGTGTCTT
>NW_021319486.1:1269578-1314495 GCF_001605985.2 Dendrobium catenatum
CATAATGAGTAAATTCATTCTCCTTGGAAACCCAAACATGTTTAACACTTTAGATAAAGTTCCCCAATTCATACTATCATAAGCTTGCTCCATGTCAAGCTTAACCGCCATTAACCCCTTCTTCCTTTTGGACATTCTAAGTTTATGGATAACCTCTTGAGCTAAGAGACAATGATCAGATATAGATCTACCATGAAGAAAAGCAGCTTGTTCTTCAGTGATACAATTAGCAATGAAACCCATCATTCTATTCAAGATCATTATAGCCACAAACTTATAAGTAGATTGGCACAAGCTAATAGGTCTATAGTTTGATAGTAAAGAAGGCTTCTTAATCTTGGGAATAAGAATAAGAAGAGTATCCTTCCAATCATTAAACATGACACCAGTTTTAAAAAAAATCATCAATAGCCTTCCATGTTTCTTCCTCCACAATTTTCCAATAAAATTTGAAAAAAGACATAGTAATACCATCTAAACCCAGTGACTTATTGTTACCTTGCATGAAGACTGCTTTTGTAAGTTCATCTTTAGTGAAATCCAGATTTAAAAGATCAATATCTTCTTTGGAAAGCAGCAGATTTTCTGGACAGGGAGGCCAATCCGACAGCTTACAAGTTCTGGCTGACCACTTTTTCTGAAAAAACCTGTAGAAAACTGTTTCAATTTGCTCCAAATCATCCACCACTGCCCCATTCTCATCTTTGATTTGCCATATCATATTACCATTCCTCTTAGCTGAAGCATATTAATGAAAAAAATTAGAGTTTTTGTCTCCATCCTGTTGCCATCTGATTTTGGACCTTTGGTTTCACCAAGTAGAGAGTCTACTCAAAGTAACATTGAGTTCATGAACTTTGTTCCTCAATAGTTCCAGTTTGTCCACCGTTAAACCTCCTTCATTAGCTTCCTCAATCTGTAACATTAAGATGCCTTTCTTCAGTTCATCTCTTAATAAATTCAGATCACGACATTTGTTCCTATTCCAGTAGTGCAAAGCCTTAACAGCTCTCTTCAGCTTCCTTTGGAGAATTTCAGCATTAGAACCATGATCCATTTTCTTCCAAGCATTGAGAATAATGTTCCAAGTGGCTGGATAAGTCTTCCATGTATCTTCAAATCTAATGAAGCCCGATCTCTGATTATGATGTTTCACAAGATTGATAGAGATAGGAGCATGATCCGAAGCAACTCTAGGCAAATGACGCACCTTGACCATAAGAACTTTGTGAATAGCCTTAGAGTTCAAAAGACACCTATCAAGTCTCTCCCAAATTCTATAATTCCCTTCTTTGTTATTACACCGTGTGTAGCTAGGACCCACAAATCCTATATCATGAAAATCATTATTAATCATAAAGTTCTTCAAATCTTTGGAACCCTTGGAGAGATAGAACCTCTTTCCACCCCTTTATCCTCATTGGAAAGGATACAATTGAAATCCCCTCCAATGATACAAGGATCATCACCATTTAATTTATTTTCAAGCTTGCTTCAAAGAGATCTACGGGTTTGAGCATCTTTCCCACCATAGACCGTTGCAATGTTCCATTTACCCAAAGCATTAGTATTTAGCTGCCCAATAACTACCTGGGAAGAGTGATCAACCATTTCAAATGAAGCAAAGTCCTTCTTCCATAAAATTAAGATACCACCCGAAGTGCCACATGAGGGATGCATGAAATAATCCCACTCACTACCAATGATCTGATTAACATCACTTCTATCAAGAGAAGATATCTTAGTTTCAGTAAGCCCCACAAAAAAGCCCTTATAATCCTTCACAACTTCTTTAAGGTATAAGGAGGCCTCCCTCTTTCTAGCCCCCCTACAATTCCAAAAAATAATTGACTCCATTAAAAAATAATAGGGGAAGGATCCCCTACTATTTTATTAATTTCCTTATCTCCTCTTCTCTTCCGTTGATTAGTCTCCATAGGTCCTAAACATCTCAATTCTTTTGAGAGTTTACATTTTTCCAGAATTTGACACAGATACCATCAGATCTTCAGTAATCTGTTCAGCAATAGCACTCTGCGAATTTGGAGTAACAACACCTTCAACTGAATCCAAATCAATGGATTTAATTAAACTCTTCTCACTAGCCCTTTCAACAACCTCTCCCTCCTCTAATTCACATTCCAACGCTTGGAATTTATTCACAGTAACCGGTATCTCCTGAACCTGTATTTCAGCAGGTTCCATTGCTGATTCAGAAATAACAGCAATAGCATTTTGATTAAAAGATCCATCCAACTGTTCAGTAGTCTTCCCCTGTTTCATGGCTTCAACAGGTTTGTAACCCTGTTTAACAATAGTATTAACTCCAGTATTTTTCCTGGTATTTCTGAATCTTCTGCTATTAAAATTTACATGGATCCATGACCCATATTCATCAACTTGTTGCTTAGCTTTATCAGTCTTCACAACCTCATCATATTTCACAATTTCATTAGAACTCTAGCTTCTTCTTTCCTTGTCCATAATTGATACGGACTCAGGACACACATTCTTATTGTGACCAACTCTACCACAATGATAACAGAGAGATGTCAGCTTTTCGTATTCCACACGTTGATAAGTTCTTCCGTGAATACCTTCTATCCACACTCCTGTAGGGAGTTTCTTCTCCATCTCAATATGAACGCAATATCTAGTGTATTCCCTCTTCCCCCATTTAAACGAATTCCCATCCAGCATCAAAGGAGTTCCTATCATAGAGGCAATCATTGGAATATTGTCATCATCCCAACAGCTCAAAGGCAATCCCGGGAAACGAATCCACACTGGTGAAGTAACTCCTTTTAGCGAATCAGTAGAGAAGGAAGACGATCATCTGTCCATATGATATGGTTCCCAATGTACCAAGGACCCCCATTCAACACCTCTTCCATGGATTCCAAACTCGCAAACGAACACAGAATCCAGCTATGGCCCAAAGTCATCAGATGGAAGCTACCATACATACTCCATTGCCTTCGGAGTTCTTGACTACAAACTGAAAAAGGCAAGTCCCGTCCCAGAACCTTGATAACCAACGATTTCTTCAAAACTTGAGAATTAGTTAATTCCTTATCAGTTCTTAACTTCACGGCTAATCCATCCTCAGTTAACTGGGTAGAATTAGAATCAAAATTCAGTTTAATGTGTTGCGTCTTTCTCCAGGCCGATTCAAACTTATTCACAAGATTAACACCACCATTCAGTTTAATACCCTCATCTAATTTATCTCCAGCTTTCTCAAAAGCACCAGTCAGGTTTAGATTATTATGATTCTTGATTTCAGAAGCACGCGGCCCAGCACGGTTCATTACCTTCAGATCAATATCTGAAGATAACGATTCTATATCCAATTTCGAATGCAAACCTGGAATTCCGTCTTCATTTCGATCAACAACAACACCTTTGCCTTTCCCTTCCACAATTGGTTCAAGCCTCTCCTGATGCCTAATACCTTCCCTGATTACCAAATTAGAAGAAATTATGGGTGTTTCTTGATCCCCAAGAACACCGCGATTACTGATGGATCTCTGATCAACTGGTTTAAGAATAATATTACGAGGAATACCAGACTGATTACTACTGCCGGCAATCCGCTGCCGGCGGTCGGAGGATGCCATCCTTCCACCGCGAATCAAGCAGAAAAGACCACAAAATAAAAAATAAAAAATAGGATGCAGTTTCTCTCTCTAGAACAGGACGCATAGCTTCTCTCTCTTCTGCTTCATTTTGCTTAAAAATTCACTGATACTCTTCACTGGGAGGTCTTAAAGCATAGAGTTGAAGTGGCTTCAAGTCAAAAATATTTAGAGTCTACAAGATCCAATCAATTTTTATCAAGTGGTGAGTTCATTTTGAATCAACTAATTCATTGTGAAAAAATTCCTGAAGATGATGCTTATGATCCCCCTTTTTAGTTTTTTTTTTAATTCTATTTTTTTGTGAATGGCCTCTCCAAGTCATCCAATGTAATGCACAAAAACATAATATTTTTTATATACAAAAATTCTCAATTAGTCTTTTATTTACCATTTTTAGAAATGATGTGCTGATATGTTGGTCTAATATTCTTAAAATTTTATTTGCTTTAATATTTGAGAATAATGATTATCAATCAACAAAAATAAATTTTGAATTTTAAAATTCAAAAAGGAGTGCATTAATGTTGGACCAACTCTTAATATTGCCATTTTTTCATTATAAATAATTTAATAAAACCAGTTCTTCAACTTATTCAATTTTGATCTTAACTCCTTTCCCTAGATCTTTCTCCTTCAATTCCAATGACTTCCTCTCCACACAATCATTTATAAGCCTTCATTGACTAAAGGTCACTTCTCCTTCAAAGATGGCTACTACAAATATGAATATCATTTGAATAAAGTATTTCTTGAAAGATATCGTCGAATCAAAGTTTGACTTCCATAGATTAACACATTCCTCAATAAACAGAAGCATCCAAAATGTCACATTTATATCATGTATATATAATTAAAGAGTCTCTAAAAATCCCAAAATATTGCAATAATAAATAGTCTACACATCTCTGTTGTAGACTCACTTAAATAGCTATACATCAAAATATAAAATTTTATATTAACATGATCCTAATCTGCTTCCACCTTATCCTTGTCCCTTCATATAATAATAGTCAAAATAAAATTTAATAAGCTAAGAAGCCTATAAAGATATGCAATTCTAAATAATTCAATGAACAGTAGCGAACACTATAATTGCATTCATAATTAAACCAACTCATTTTATAATTTACAAAATAGTTGAAAAATATATAAATGCTTAATTGAATTAGTAATAACAACAAGTTTTCTACAATATTGATAAGCCTGTAAACATTATCATAATTAATTATTTCAGGTTCTGGCATTTATATAACATAAAGTTAAATTTTATAATTTCATAATAATATTCAATACAGCACAGGTAGAACCAAATATTATTGCCATTAAACTACATTAAGGTTTATTTTGCCTAAATGAGGGTCCATTTTGCCCCACTTACACATGTATTATTATATTTTATTGTTAACCCTCAACTAATATGATATTCATTAGGCTTCAAAATTTTTAAATTTAAGGATTTATTGATCATTACATGCTTTATGACTTAATAAAGACATATTTAATATAATGTTTGCATGAGAAGAATAATACAGTAGTATATAACTCGAAGTTATTATTTTCAAATTGCTGCCAATTAGAAAAAATATTTTGATAATAATATATTACCTCATTTTACTTGAATAATTAAAATTTGCATATGGTTGATCATACCTGAATAATTTATTGTAAAACCACTCAATCAAATTGAAATAACTTTAATATCTTTTACCCTTCACTTTTAAACCAATTGCAATTGTATATGCCTATAAATGCTAAAATTTCTTTTTTTTTTTAATTAAAATTGTATTTCTTAACTTCATGATGAGTTATCTTCTCAATTTGACATCTCATACCCTTTTTCGCTCTTAAATCACCTACATAATCTATATTTCTCAAATTCCATAATTCATACAGTTTATTTTCCAATCAATTGAACAAAATTACTTTATTTCTAAAATAGCAATTTTATCTCCCAACCTTCCCTCCGCATATACTAGTTGAATCCTAAATCATAATTGTGCAATCTCCTTTAGGAATTTTTACAAACAATGGAAATCTAAAATATGACAAAAATACAATCAAAATGCTTACTTATACTCTTACTTCCCTTAATTTCCCCTTCTCCCTTCGTCCTCTACCTCCACCAAATTGATCCTCCTTCACTCGAGTAATTATTGTGTCCGGACACCGAACGCGTCCAGAGACCAATAACAAAGCGCCACGTCACTTGGGCACTCGGTATCATGCTCGGTACAGCACTCGATACCGCTCTTCCTATTAGCCAAACTCTAGCTCCCACTAGAACCCAAAAACTCTTTTGGGGAAGGCATGACTGAATGAATGTAGTAGACTATTAGTGGAATGGTAAGTTAATTTAATATATAAGTTAATTGTTAATGCCTAATTAATTATTAATATTGTTGCGGGCTAGAAATTATGCGGCGATAGAGATTTGATTCTACGTCTTAGCGTTGTACGTATAACTAGCACACACAGAGAACACAGGATTTTTTACGTGGAAAACCCTAAAAAGGGAAAAAACCACGAGGCCTCGCCCAGTTGAAAATGATTCCACTAGATTTCGAATTGGTTACAAATGACTGGATCACATAATTAAACCAACTCATTTTATAATTTACAAAATAGTTGAAAAATATATAAATGCTTAATTGAATTAGTAATAACAACAAGTTTTCTACAATATCATCGATATATATGTTATACTTTGCACTTAAACATATAAACATCTTTTATTCTTCGAAGCCTGTAAACATTATCATAATTAATTATTTCAGGTTCTGGCATTTATATAACATAAAGTTAAATTTTATAATTTCATAATAATATTCAATACAGCACATGTAGAACCAAATATTATTGCCATTAAACTACATTAAGGTTTATTTTCCCCCTTTTTTCCCCACTTACACAGATATTATAACATTTTATTATTAACCCTCAACTAATATGATATTCATTAGGCTTCAACATTTTTGAATTTAAGGATTTATTGATCATTACATGCTTTATGACTTAATAAAGACATATTTAATATAATGTTTGCATGAGAAGAATAATACAGTAGTACATAACTCGGCGTTATTATTTTCAAATTGCTGCCAATTAGAAAAAATATTTATATAATAATATATTACCTCATTTACTTGAATACTTAAAATTTGCATATGATTGATCATACATGAATAATTTATTGTAAAACCACTCAATCAAATTGAAATAACTTTAATATCTTTTACCCTTCACTTTTAAACCAATTGCATTTGTATATGCCTATAAATACTAAAATTTATTTTTTAAATTAAAATTGTATTTCTTTACTTCATGATGAGTTATCTTCTCAATTTTGACATCTCATACCATTTTTCGCTCTTAAATCACCTACATAATCTATATTTCTCAAGTTCTATAATTTATACAATTTATTCTCCAATCAATTGAACAAAATTACTTTATTTCTAAAATAGCAATTTTATCTCACAACCAAAATTACTTTAGGAATTTTTACCAACAATGGAAATCTAAAATATGACAAAAATACAATCAAAATGCTTACTTATACTCTTACTTCCCTTAATTTCCCCTTCTCTCTTCGTCCTCTTCCTCCACCAAATTGATCCTCCTTCACTCGAGTAAATATTGTGTTCGGACATTGAACGCGTCCAGAGACCAATAACAAAGCGCCACGTCACTTGGGCACTCGGTATCGTGCTCAGTACAGAACTCAATATCGCTCGGTATTCGTCCGAATTTTTGATTTTTTGTCTGGATGTAATAACTTTTCCCTTCACTCACGGTAGCCCCTGCATTTCCCGCTCTTCCTCTTAGGCAAACTCTAGCTCCCACTAGAACCCAAAAAGTCTTTTGGGGAAGGCATGACTGAATGAATGTAGTAGACTATTAGTGGAATGATAAGTTAATTTAATATATAAGTTAATTGTTAATGCCTAATTAATTATTAATATATAAGTTAATTTTTACCTTATACTTTTGGGCATTGCAGGGCCAAATCGCCTAGCATTACTGTGAGAGATGGTTGAACCAGTGAATTGACAAGACAAATGGCGAGCCAATGCAAAAAATGGAGAACCGACTCACTATTCCAGCAACACCATCAAGCTAGCTTCTCGACGCCAATTCAGTTAATTTATAATGTTATGAATAGTAGCATTAGTGTTCATGTGGAGAAGTTGGCACTTTGAAGAGATGTGTGTGTGTGAGTGAGCGTGAGAGATAATTTCTCGTGGATAATTAGCTATTTTGTACATATATTGAGTTTTTTATTGGTGTAGATTAAAGAGGAATGCTAAGGAGTTTGTACTACTAATTTGGGTAACTTTTATCCTTTATTCTATATTTTGTATTTTATTTTGTAGTTTAAATTTATTTTGTTAGTGAAATGAAAATATTTGTGATATTTAATTGTATCTTTATGTGTAGCTAACCTCATTTTTCTAAATCTATGATTATTTAAGAACCATTATTTTCATAGAGTATGTTTGTTATTTATTAATTACTTCAAGCTATTTTAAATTCCTTTAAGGTTTATTTAATTTATGTATAAGTCATAAAAAATAAAAACTTAAAATCTAGTATGATCTAGAGCCTTGACAAAGGAGTAGAAGAATAAATAACAATTTTAAAAATATAATCTTGCAATAACATAGATATACGGTGGTTAGGAGTATGAGATTTTAAGGAGATCATTTACTATTTATTCGGTCATTCTCCTTTTAGTAGAAAAAACATAAAACATAAGAATTATTGTAAGAATATTAGTTTTCATTAAATCACTTTTTTTTTTATCATTTTAATATGTATAAGTAATAGCCAAAAGGATATATACATGTATTAATTCATTACATTGATATTATGAAAAATAAATTAAGTTGATTTTTTTACTGAACTAAATGTTAATTAAATGAACTAAATATTAATCAATTAATTAGTGATGTAGCACTTTAGTTAATTAATTAAATATTTTGTAGTAATATAGTTCCACTTAAAATCTCATGTGACAGATCAATTGCATCAAATGATTAAGATTGTTTAGGAAGATTTTAATGGAAAAGGTATTTGACTTCTTATAATATTATATATTACTTATGTTAAACACTAACCCATTCTATTCCTTTCCCCATCCCCATTAATTTGTTCTCCATTCTCTGGAGCTCAATCAGGGAGTAGGCCGCGAGCAGAAGCTCGGAAAATCCATGAGGGCTGCTTCTACTGCATGCGGGTCCTGTGATTGTTGGGGAGAAAATAGTAATGTAATAAGTAAAAGTGAAGGAAAAGGAAGTAGGGAAAAGAGATTAGGAGAGGAAAGAAGGTTGAGTTGATTGTCACATTTATACAACATAAAATTTTAGGATTTTCTTTTAGAATTGATTTTATTAAAATTCTTGAATAAATGTTATAATGTATGCTTTGCAATGTATTATTTAGATTGTATATAAAAGGAATAGAAGCTAAAGTATTTTAGGTGAACAACTTTACCCAACTACCTTAGAGAATGAGGTGAGATATCCAAGTTGTGGTATAGGAAAAAGTAACATTTTTATATAATTATTGCAGCATGTTTATCTAATTGTGGTACTAATTATTTGCATGATGGGCATGTTAATTGTGTACTGATGCATTTGATTTCAAAATTTATTAGCTAATATTTACCGGATATACAAAGGTATATTATGAAAATATGAAGCTAATGAAAAGGTAAATGATAAAAATTATATTATGGGGGATAGACTCGCACAAATAAAAATGAAAGACCTAAAGAGGTAAGCCTTAGGAATCCTACAAGAGGCACCTAACTCTCTAATGTTTAAAGTTAGAAATTCAGATCCAAACTTGAATGAGAGAATTGCACTCTCAATTTTAAAAGTTAAAAATTCGAACCAAATCTTGAATGAGAGAGTTGTAAGTATGCAAAAGTCTATATTCATCATATGATTAACCTAAAAGTATTAGAAAGTAAATAAAATAGAAAATATGGAAAGTTAAAGAATACATATAGTAATTAGCATTATTATATATTGATTTCTTATATCTCATGATTCTTATAGAAATTCTAATATTATTTATAATTGACTATACATTTTATTTTTCATATTTCTTATACTATGCTTATGTGTTTCTCTAAGCTATGAGCATTAGCTCATAGTAGTAGTTATACTGCAAGAAAGAGGAATGAGCTAGTTAGGCGCTAGGAAGGAGATTGAGTGCACTTTTATGTACATACATTTAAGGTGTGCATAAAAACTAGCTAGAATAGGAAACTTTACAGATAAATTTTTTGGTATATAAATGTTATTAGAAAGTTTAATAAATTTTTATATTTTTTTAAGTATATATTGTAAATAAGCTTCCAAAAAGAAAATTGATAGATAAATTATTAAAACTAAAAAATGCATTAAGATAGAATAGTCTAAATAGATCATTTATGACTCAATCGATTCTGATAAATTAATTCAAGATGAGTGTTAGTAAGAGATATGTCTATTCATATTCTCCTTATCTCTTACATGTCATGTTCACTAAAAGGGGATAAAATGGGGTGTGATAGCCTTATTGATAATGATATGCATTCACATTGGTTGTAACAATGTGTCACACCTAATTTGAAAGAATTATTTCTTTTTAATTTTAATAATAATAATAATAATAACTATTTAATTTATTTTATCAATAGTATAAAGATCAGTGAGAATATATCTATTGATCAAAGCATCAATATATATCTATATTCATAATCCATATCTAATACGTACTTAGGAGCATACAACTATAACAATCCTCTTTCCACTACTAAGTACAAAATAATATTTAAAGATAAAAAACAAATAATAGGAAAACCTGAAGAATCCTGTGATTGATTAGTTTTACATTCTTGATCCTCTTATTTGACCTAAAATCATTTAAATCATATATAATGGGCTAAAAAGCCCAGCAGGTTACCAAATCGTACAAATGAACTCAAAGTACGATAAATAAGAAGTATGCATGTTATTAGTCAAGTTATAGCAATAGTAGTTAATATGATCATGAATATGTGTATAAATAATAAACTATATGCAATAGGAATAAAATATGTAAAGCAATGGAACATTATGATACAGAGGCTAATAAAACATTACAATATAGAAATAATGAAATCTATAAACTAGTAAACCAAAAAATTAGTATGGATATCAAATCAATAAAGTAGTGAATTATTATTATTAAATCATATGTTGTAAAGGTGATATTCGATTAATAAAGAAACTATACATATCAGTTAAATTGAAGTATCTATGAAGACTGTGAGAATCATATTAATGTACTAAATTATATAAGAGTATGCACATGACATTCAACTATTTTATATAAATATGAATATCTTATATCACATGCTCAATATTAGAATCATTAACTTATATCACATGCTCAATAATAGCTAGATGAAAAATAATGAATCAATGGCAGTAAAAATAATAATAAAATAATAATAGTATTAGCAACAATATAAGTATCAATAAAATTGATGATAGTAACAGTAAAACTATATAATAACATTAATAATTATAAATGGAACAGTAAAAAAAGTATAGTGGCAACAATACAGTAATAGGAAATCAGTGCTGAAACACGCATTCCAATAATCACACTAAATAAGTAAGGAGTTTTTGATTTAGTGTTATTTTTTCAGTAATAAGTGAATTATTAAATCAGTAATAGATGGCTTAGTAAATAGAGTCGCCCCTCTTTGTCCATCAATAGAGTAATAACTCCTTATAACTTTTAATTAGTGAATCACGTAAATCAGTAGAGGATATCATCAAAATATAATATTTGAAGAAAAATCCGATGGCCCTCCATCTTATACAAGTTAGCCAATATCAATAAAATTAACATTTACTTATCCTCACATAAACTATTATCATAATATCATAATAGTAATAATAAAAAACTCTTACCTAATCACATGCTCATATTCATTTAAAATGCGTGTATTAAAATACTAAAAATATTATAATGTGCAAATCATATAAAATGCTTTAACTTTCATTTTACTTGGTGAAACCATAACATAACACACACACACACACACATATATATATATATATATATATATATATATATTAGTGTCTTAGCATCATAGCACTGCATGTTGAATCTAGCATTACTATAAAATAAAGCTTTCAATGTCGCGATGATAACTTCTTGCACCATTGCACTAACAAGCCTAGCGTCATTATGTTCACAAGCTCAGTGTCGTAGTGCTTCAGTTCAAACAAAAAATTTAAAAATATTTATTTTTAACTTATTTTTAAAATATCAAGTTGTTATAATATCATCGATATTTTCTTCAAGGATTCATGCACAAAACATGTACAAAGCAAATTCATTTTGAAATAATTCCATATAAAAATCTAAATCAAGTCAAAATTAAATCCAAAATATGATCAAATGATTAACATTAAATCAATAATCAATATCTATCATATAGTCATACGGTTCATTCAATCACATGTCATTCACTTATGCAATAAAATATTATGTCAATCATTCATTCAAAATAAAATTATTACCAGCTGAACTCTCAAGCTATTATTAATCTTCTTGATATTGTGAGTTGTACACTTTTTGCATCACTATAGTAGGTGTTATTAGTTCTGGTGCAATAAACTCCTTATGATTGTTACTAATAACTATGACATCAGCTTTTTTTATTAATCTTTCACTATATGCTCTCAATCCTATAATCTTATGTCCTTTAATCTTCCTAGATTACCCTGATTCATAATCAATTCTTCCTCTAAATCCTCTCTAAGGATAATTTTCCACCTTAGGTCCTAGCTATCTGCATAAAAAACATCTACATGTCAATTAATACGTAGCACTAACCTAAATGTATTTTTACATAATGAATATATTCAATGTAGCTACTGGTAGATCTCAAGATCCCTTTGAGTCATTATTTATAATTTTATTATCATTCATTTTCTTTATCCATGCTTGATTCATCTATTGCCTTCCTCTTGCTCATATTATATATGAAGCTTACATCATACCTAAATATCGTTTTTGCCCAATTAATTTTTATCAGTTTGGTCTATTCTACTAGCATATAAAATTCCTAAATTTATATAGGTACTAATAGATGTCTTAAATTCATGTTTAATCTTTTTAGAAATTTGTAACACTTTTCTTCAACAAAAGGGATCAAATGATGAGCATGCCTAGCCAATACAATAAACTTGTCTTCATATTATATCACCATCTTATATCCCTATTCCAATTTGATGAAAGCTTCTTATATCTATCGTTGGGATGAAAGAGGAATAAGACACATTCTGAACACTGTAGTGAATTCATCTCAAGTAATCCTAGTGTTTACATTCCCCTAGAATATCTCTTGTTGTTGTCATATCTACCATCTTTCAGCCTCTTCTTCAAAAAGAAACACTGTTAATTAGTGGAACTTTCTTATTCTATGGATACTATATTTTGTCAAAGATCTTCCCTATCTTTAGTAGTCAATCTTTTGTAGCTTCGGGTCATAGCTCTTCTTTAAATAATAGGGGCTTCAATTTATGAAATATTTGTAAATATTTTCCCCCTGTTCTTCTTTACTCACACTTGGCTTACTCTGTGTATCACTCATTACCTGTGCTAGAATACTAGCCAACTGTATAACCCTATCTAATTGTTCTGTAGATGCACTGAGTTATTCATTTGATATATTTTACTCTGGTATATTCATTTCAACTCTTCACTTGAAAACATATGTTAGAATAATTCACACATGCAATCAATTATGTATGCAAAATAGTGCAATATAAAAATTATAAAATCTATAAACCTGTAAATTAATAAACTAGTATGGATATCAAATTGATAGAATAATAAATAATTATTATGAAATCATACATCATAATAGTTTTATCTGATTAATAAAAAACTATATATCAATAAAACTGAAGCATCTAAGAAGACCGTCAATATCATATTAATACAACCAAATTGTATAAGAGTATACATATGATATTGAGCTATTCTATATTAGTATAAGTATATTATATAACATGCTTAGTAATAAAATCAGCATCTTATATCACATACTTAGTAAGAGTGAGATGATAAATAATGAATTAATGACAATAATAGTAATAATAAAATAATAGTATCAATATCATTAGTAATAGTATCAATATCCATAAAATTGATGATAGTAATAATAATAATTAGTGGAATAGTAAAATAGTATAGTGGTAATATTGCTATAACTTTAAATCAGTGCAATAACATGAATTCTAGTAATCATACTAAACAAGTAAATAGTTATAGCTTTAGTGGCATTTTTCAATAATAAGTAAATTAGTAACAGTTGGCTCAGAATAGAGTTGTCACTCTTTACTTGTCGGCATATTAATAACTCTTTATAACTTTCAATCAATGAATTACATAAATTAATAAAAGATGAAACCAAATCATAACACTTAAAGGAAAGTATGCTGACTCGCCATCCTATACAGGTCAATCAGTCTCCAGCTAATATACGTAAAACTAGCCTTTACTTATCCTCACACATATTATTATCATAATATTATAACAGTAATAGAACCAAGTTATCACCCAATCACATACTTATATTCATTCATAATATTTGTATTAAAATATAAAAATTATTAGTATGTACATATCATGGAAAACATAATAACTTTCATTTTACCCGATAAAATTTTGAAATCAATAAGTCAAAATATCCATAATAATTAGTGCTATAACATATAAAAAGTTATACAGTAGAAATTTATTATATCTAAATAAAATTAAATAAAATTAATTTGAAAGGATTCCAATGGCTGGAATCAAAATCTTTGAAAATAGGAATAGGATAAAAGTCACCTACCACAATCTGAGCAATTTTTATAAAAAAGGTGAAACCAATTGATGACCAAAATTTAAATGTTCTCTTTCTCTCTCCTCTTTTTTTTTTTCCTTTTTATTTTCTTATTCCTTCAATGGCAAGCCAACATTAGTGGAGTGAGTAGAGAAAAAAAAATATAAATAATATTAGTGGTCTAGCACCACAACCCTCCAACCTAACACAATAACACTGCATGCTGAATTTATAATCATCATAGAATAAAGCCTTCAACGTCGTGACATCAACTTCTAGTACCATTGTGCTCATAGGCCTAATGTCGCAGCATTCACAAGCTTATTGCCACAACCCTCTAGTTTAAACAAAAATTTTGAGTTTTTATTTTTAAATTATTTTTAGAATATCAAGTTGTTACATAATGGGTGAAGAAGTCAAAATATGCTAGTGTTGGAATTGATAACAAGCATCTATTTTACAAATAATAATGTACTTTGATGTTGTAGTGAAGATGAGAATCATTGTTGGTGTAAGTGGCTTAAATCATCCATCAAGGCAATAATGTGCATTGATGTAGGTAATGATGATGGTTGAAAACATGCATCGGCCTTATAGATGATAGTGTGCATTTATGACAAAGTCAAAGGGTGTTAGTGTTTATGTCAAAAGCATGCATCAATCTTATAGCTGATGACATGCATGACATTGGTGACAGTGACAAGCAACAAAATTGATAAGCAATGAAGTTGGTGTTAATAATGTGCATCAATATTCATGGTGATGGTAGCATTAATGTTGATGATGTGTGTCAAAATTAATCACAATAGTGGCAATGAAGTCATCGGGCATTAGTGGTTATAAGATTATAGTCAAGTGGTAATAGTTTATCAATAATGTTTAGGAGATCATAATCGAGTGATGATAGCCATGAGACTATAATCGAATAATAATGTTTGAGATACTATAATAAGGTATTTAGAGTTAACATATAATAATTGAATAATAATAATAATTGATATATCATAGTTGGGTGATGATGGGTGGAAGATCATGATTGTGTAAGAGTAATCAAGAGATAATAATAAAGCAAAGATAGCGTGAAGACTATAATTGGGAGATAGTGGTTGAGTTACTAGACTTGGGTGACAATAGTCAGGGGATGGTTATTGAAAGATGATTATCAAACAATAGTATTCAAGATATTGCATTTAAGTAATAGGTGATTAGAAGATTGTAATTGGGTGACGGTGGTTGATAGATTATAGTCATGCAATATTTGTTAGGGATTGTAATTTTACAATAGTGATTAGGAGATTATAAAGCAGTTGTGGTTGGAAGATCATACCTAAGTTATAATGGTTGAATTTAGGTGTTTCGACAATGGAGTTCAAGCTACGGTACTTGAATTATAGAGATTGATGGTGGCTATCTAACGACAATAGTTGAATGGTGATGGTCAAAAGATGGTGGTTGGGTGGAGACAATTCACTGATGGTAATCAGATAGTGGTAGTCTAATGGAGGTAGTCAGATGATGGTGTTCTGGATGTGATGGTTAAATAGAGGTTCTTTGAAAATGGTGTTAAGTACCAATGATTAATGGTGGTGGCCAATGGTGGTGGAGCTATAGGATTTTTTATACCTCTGATCTCTTTCTGATCTCCAGTTCTAGTCCACCCCCTTCATATATAGAGTGAGTCTCTAATCAGAGTTTTTGGACGGGTCAACTTCATATATATAACAAGAATCCAAAATACTCCATCAAATTGTACATATTGATTTCCTTGATCATAAATCAATTTTTTAGTATTTAAATATCTTAAAATTGTCAAAATTTAAGTCATCTATGGCTCATTGGATTCATGTCATTGAGACACTTATTTTGACTATAAGCTTGTAAGTTTGGAATATCATTTGATCCCTTCATTTAATATCCCACAGTTTCTAACTATGCTCCAAGTGCCCCATCTAAAAGATCATTTGTATTGGAATTAGATCACTTTGAAGTTGTTGGTTTCATCTCATCCAAATGTTCAATTCAATTGCAAATTTCCTAAAATTAAGTGATGTTTGGCTCATTGGCTTTGTTTTGTTGAAAAACTCAATTTAGCTATAAGCTTGCAAGATTAGGAGACAACAAAATTAGGCGATCTTCAGCTCATCAGATTTGTTTCGTTAAGACACGCAATTTAACTATAATTTGAAGATCATTTGGCCAGTCAATTAATATATAGTAGTTTTAAAATTAAGCTTCAAGTGCTTGATCTCGGCTCATTGGATTATATCCCTTTTTATGTCACTGGCTTTATTTTTTTTCGAGATATTCAGTTTGACTATAAATATGATAAAATCAAAGTTTAGATGATCCTGAATTTGATTTCCTAATATGGATTGAGTTTCATACTTGATCAAGTGGATTTTTACTGACATATCAAATTTATAGTCATTAGATGTTGGTTTTCCATACTTTGTGTTGCATGGAACTATATAAGCTTGTGACAATAAGCCTATGCTACTAAAATGGACTTTACTGATGGTATAATTGTGTATTAATATGTTCTCAATCAACATAATAACACTTATGGCTTTTCACAATAATTTTTTTATCCAAAGTGTTAATAGAAGTAATTGTAGAACTGTTGTATTCATTTGTTGTGCGTGTCGTTGTCTTATACTCTCTCATTTTCTTACTCTCTCTCAAATTCACAGCATAATGAATGTGTTTTGTTGAATGTTAAGGGAGAAGTTGTGTTGTTAATGTGATAAAGTTCGAGCCTAACTAACATACATAATGTACCTTTGTACATTTATAAAAAATTGTGAATATCTAACTTTTTGTTTGGGAGGGCTGTAGCTATTTATAAAGGTGGTTATAAAGCTATTGTGAAAAAGTAGCTTCTTTGAAAATTACAGTGGAGAAAGCAGCTTCCTGTTACAAAAAATTATTGAAAGCAAAGAAAAAATAGTGGCCAAATAAAAATTGTAATTGTGATATAAAAAGTAAAGAAGTAAAAAAATTGTTTAAAATGATGCCTAAGTGTGGGATCTAAAAATTTGTGCCTCAGCATCTCCTTGTCTATTTTTTGTTGACAGGAAGAGTTTTAACAGATTTATGTTTCAAGTTAAATTTTCAAAAAGTAAATTGAATTTTAGATATGACACTACCAATAGATTTTTTCATCATTTTGTGAGGATCTTATGATTTGAGTTTTGGTTTCCTATAGGCACAAGCCCCTATAGTTAATTACTGCTCCCACTAATGAGATTGAACTTCTGATTAAGGCTATTCATGAGATAGGCACAAAGTACCCAACATATAGTAGAAATAACTTTTGTGATTTTAAATCTGGATTATTAGGAATTTTAAGATTTAAAATTTATCACCATAAACTTAAAATTGGTGATGGGGGAATGGTGACGAGCCGATCAAGATCCCATAGTTATATTATCATGGGTTACCATGGTCCCTAGTCTACTTAGTTAGAGGAGGTAGTTGACCCAACATGACAGAAGACACTTTATTGAAAGTCATTGGTTGTCTAGTCCAAGAATATCTTATAGACTTAAGGTGGATGTTTGTCTAAGGGGTTACATTTAAGTCCACCTTAACTAATAAAAAGGCCTATCGAGTACAATTTATAATTCATCACTTGAGGAATTGAAACAGCTAGGGAACATACATGTTTTGATCATGATTATAATATATTGGTGCCATTTTACAACAAAATCACCCAATTAGAGGGCATGTGTCACGTCCATAGTAGTGAGAGATTATTTGAGAATGAATCTTAGTGACACACCTGATATAACATTCTCTCTTTGTAAGTTGATGTTGGTTTCAAATCTATCACCCTCAATAAACGGTTGTAGGAGGAGAATGGATTTTAGTTTTAAGTTTTTGGTTATTAAATTTACATTTAAATTTTTAAATTTTATTATATTTTGATAATTTAATAAACTTTGAGAATTTACCCCTCCGGTTAAGATTTATTATCATTATGATTATCATAGGGGTGATGTTAAAGTCACTTCAAATTTCTATATTTTGTAATGAGGATTAAGTGTTTAAATTTGTTTAACTCTATTTGAGGATAAGATTTAATAATTGATGATTATACAAATGCTAAAATTAAAGACTTATATTTTACGATGAATTTTATTTAGAGAGCCTTTGAAGAGTTATAGTATATTTGTGATTAGACATTCATTTGTTAATTCAAGTCAGGTTGACTCTAGTCCTTTTATGAAGCAGGATTAAATTTGGAATATTTGACCCACACAATATTCTTGGACTATTGAATTTAGAAATCAAATGTGGCGATTAGAGTACATGTGAGATGTGTTTAGTTTGAAAATAACATTTAATCCCTAAGTAGCATTCTCAGACATTTTTATTTATAAGTTTATCATGTTTGTCAGAGCACATGTGAGATTTATTTTAGCATAGAGATCAGAACTATTACAGGGTACTTGAAATTTTGTAGTGAATCTTTGAAGCATACTCAGATCTTACATTTATGAACATTATAAAAATATCGGAATAAATACAAAAGATCAAATTTCTTATTAAATTAATATGCATGTTTCTCAAGGTAGTGACTCACTTATAAAGGTTAAAGTATATTTCTCGAGATTGTTGCTTGCTTTCCAAGATTGTTGCACACTCTTAGAGGCGTCAGTATGTTTCTCGATGCATAAAATTTAAATTTATAAAAATATATTTTAATGCATGAAGGGAATTTTAAAATATTTAAATATAATCAATTATGTAAGTGATTATCATTAGAAAGTGCACAAGATTTCATTTGACATTCAAGAAATACTTATTGTCCGCTTGTATGAGTGTTGCAGATCCGCGGGCATGCAGACAACTTAGATTTCCGTTATAGTACAGAGAATATATATTGTATAGTTTATTTTATCCTTTACATTAGAAAGTGCATTGATTATTATGAATCTCCTATAAATTAGTTGTGTGTACTACAAATTCTTTGCTTCTTTTCACAAGTGAATTGTAGCGTTCATTAAAAGTTCTCCGTTACTATTAATAGATAGGCTGGTTTGTTTGATATGAGTTCCTTATCCATGCATGTAGACTAATCATTATGGGCACTATGAATTTCTTGCTTCTACTAATATGTGAATTATAGTGTTGTATGGGTTTCCTATCCTTGCATGCAGGTAGACTACTTATGTATTAAGAATCTCTTATTCATTTCTGTATGTAATACATGTGTTCTTCACAAGTCCACTGTTGTCATTCACGAGCAAGATATCATGATTGTTATATGTTTCTTGTTATTTCCTGTTTAATTTCACAAATTTTATTTTAAAATAGATCTTTTATTAAAGTTATTAACATTGGTTTAGTTCCCTATAAAGTCATTCATTTAGAAATGTATTTTTATTTCACTTTCAATTGTGCGGGTCAATTTAAATTTCTAAGTCCAATTATTATTCAGATGAAATTTCAACACTCTCGGAGTCCCCTCCCCACAAAGAGAGGTTGGGCCCTTCAAATCTTCCTGACTAGATAGGATTTGATGACCGAGGGCTTCAAGATGCTGACTCGTTCCAATATAAGTCTTTGATCTTCAATTTGTAATGATGTATATTAATTTGATTTAAAAGTACTCATTTTTATCTCCCTTGAAAACCCGAGAGCCTTTTAGAACCGTTGTCTATGAAGGTAGGTTGGGAGGGCACTTGCACTTTTAAATCAACCCGGACATATAGGATTTGATGGTCGAGGGCTTCTGGATGTTGAAAGGTTTTGACATATGTCTTTGATGTTTAACTGAAGTACTTGCTAATTTAATTTTTTTTTCATTTTCCCTTAAAATCTGATAACCTTTCAGCACCCCCTCGCGAAAGGAGGTTGGGAGGACACTTGCCCTTTTAAATCTACCAGGCCAGATAGGATTCTATTTGGGTTGACTTGATGGTGTGTTGAGTGTGTATGTGGGATGAGTCAAACAGATGTAGGAGATAGGGTCGGGTGTGGGTAGTAGGCAAAAGATGGGATCAAATCAGTCATCTGCATGTGGCTACATGCGGGCTGGAGGTCTCGTGTGTATGATGCCTGCGGTGGGTCAAGGGATCAGGCTAGATTGACATGCGACAGAACAAAGTCAAGTCAGTAGTGAGTCTGATCGAGCGGCTAAGAGGGAAGAGCGGGAGCTGGAAGGCTAAGCCGCGTGCTTGAGAGATGGGGATCACGTGAGATCGGAGGAAGCGGGTCGACGAGTGATTAGGATGATGGATTCCTGTGTGTGGCTTTGAGTAAGGATTGGACTGGGGAGTTTGGGCTATATATTCCTATGGCTAAAATAGATGAGAGGAGGGAGTGCAACTGTGGTTTCTTGTCTTTGGCATACCGAGGGATTGAGAGAGAGATCATGAGTGCAGCTACCTGAAAATAGCATATATTTCTTTTGATGGACATCTATGACTATATTTCCTTGCATATGCAATATCATGATCATTTGCATGTCACAATACTTAGAGCATTAGAGGATATGACAGACCTAGCTTGCTCCTATTTTTAAGGACCTCTACATCTACTAGGTAGGATGCTAAATAAACCAAGTCAAACACGATATCATTTTGTTTGTGCTTCTTGTTTATTTAATTAATTGGGCCTAAATTTTTATATCTTTTTCCCAATCTGTTTAATGATTTTCTTATCATAATTGAGTAGTAATCAAGTTTTAATTGAGACTAAGGCTTTGTTAGGGACAACTTTCTTATTTTTTTTTAAACTAGTCTTTTAATAAAAAACATTTTGAACTAAATTTTTTCAATATAAATGAATGATTTATTTTACCATTTAATTGAGAAATGCTACTTCTACCAATAATGTCAACCTAAAGTTAGTCCAATAATTATTATTCAAGCCTAAGGCTGATGTTGATAAAGCAACAATAAATATTGAATGCATGACTTGGATCAAAGGGTTATTAGTATGAATGACTTGAATCCAGCTAAAATGAGACAATTATCTTTTTAAATTATACCTAATTACTCATCTTAAAGTCTAGTATTTATGAAAAATATTAACATTCCAATAATTAATCTTAAGGACGTAAATGTAATTGGACAAGTATTTGTCAAGCTTGCTCTTCTCAATTACTTGTATTATAGATCTCATAATTGAAAATACTTTTTTACTAACTACCATACACATGTTGGTGCTATCTTATTATTTAAGAGAAGGTTGAGTGTCAAAGGCACAAAATGATTTGTACTTATTTTATGATGTTGAAAATAATTTTAGGTAAAGAGGTTAGTAAAGCATTTTCTTCTTAAGTTGCTATGATAGTGACACTACAATATAAGAAGAATTTTATGATTTGGCAATTCAAATAATCAAAACGATTAGACTAAGGTTTTGTTAGAGATACCTTTTTTTTTGCTTTCTAAAACAACTTTCTACTATACAAACTTCTTGAATTAGAACATTTTGTAGTAGAAAATTATTTTAGAAAGCATTAAGAAAGCTATCATAAACGAAACTTAAGTTATAATCTATCATCAAAATAATTGACATAAAGGTTTGTGATTAGATCATACAGATTAATGTCTTTGGGAGAGAGATAAGATGATTCCAAGTAATAAGCAAAAGTAGTACATCAGTCTTTCAATTATCATTCGTTTATGCACTCTAACAATTATCAACTTTATTTTGTGATTATTAGTTTCAATGAACGAACTTCGCCACTGGGCTAATTTGTTCTCAAAAGATATTTCTAAATTTTATAAATATGTGGCTTCAAAATAAAGTAAGCATAAAAACCATTTATTATACATTTGAATCTTTATTTTATAATTAGAACCTTAATGGCTTAATTAATAGGAGATTAACTTTTAGTTTATAATGAGATTTTTTTAAAATCTTCATTATATAACATTTAACATAAAGGAGTATCACAAAATTAAGTATTGCAGGGATGAGAATGTTTAGGTGGATGAGTAACTTTTCATAATGAGATAGTATTCGAAACAAGCACATACATAAAAAGATTAGAGTAGGTCCAATAACAGATAATAATAGCGAGAGTCATCATAGATGATTTGACAACATAAAATATTAGTCTTCGATCATCAAATTTGCATAATATATGTATTAGATCCGACCAAAGTTAAAAAAGACAGATATTTCTAAAAAAATTTGGTTATAAAATATTAGAAATGCATTTATTTATTAGATTTAAATGAGAATTTAATTTTTAATAATATACAATAGAGAAAATAGATTCATGTAGCTAACCCTGTGTAGTAGAATAAAAGCTTAATATTTTGTTAATTATGTAATACATATCTTGAAGTAAAAAATTACATAAGGCATAAAGATGAGCTTCAAAATCCTTGAAAGCATTTATATTAATTTTATACATGATAACTATCATATTAAAAATGAAGAAAAAAAAGAGTTTTGCTTTTAATTTTGACAACTTAATCATCATTTCTCATAAATAAAAAACATCAAGAATGTGATGATAATGCATGCTACACTAAATATTTATAATAAATTAAAATTAATGCAATAATTAATAAAATAAAATTATCATTCGATTCATATCTTGCAAGTCATGATATATTCTATTGACAATATTAAAAGAACTTTAAATATGAAAATATTTTCAAAAACACCATAAGGAGTAAACCCAACATGAACAAATCATCAAGATCTATTGAAGTTGAAATGCTAAAGGTCTCTTAAAATTTAACTCTATCAATCTAAAAAAAACTGAGTAATTTAGACCAACAACCACTCATGGTACAGTTACCACTGATATTCAGGAAAGGACCCCATTCCCAAACTCAATCAGCCATATGCAGGCATTGGTAAAAGCCACAGTTCATTCTAAGGGCTTTATGTGGGACAGCTTTTATATTATTTACTAAGACTTCGTTTGGGGCAGCGTTCTTAATGTTTTTCGTAAGCTGTTTTTCAGCACAAAAATTTTTAGCTCAAAAAATTTTTGTACTAAAAAGCTATTTTATAAAGCAGTCCCAAACAAAACCTAAAGCAGGTTTTTAACATAAAATTTTTATACTACAAAGTTGTCTTAGAAAGAAGTAAAAAAGTTATCACAAACTAATCCTAAATGTCGGGCATGCTTGTATATTCAGCATGTGAAAAAAGGCTGGTATTTTCAGTATCTCAATTCAAATCAAATAAACGGGTCGAAAATAAAGCAGTTTTATGATAAAAGGTTAACCAAAACCTTCACTATATGCAAAAAGGAGCAATCTCGCTCAACCAAGCCATCCATTGCACAGAATAATGGGTTGATAAATGGCAAAGAAAGGGATTCATTCCCGGAAAACTAAGCATTTGCTTGCGCATTCCTTTGTACTGAACACTGCTCTCTACCGAAGATAACCTTCACTAGACTTTAGTCAGAATTCAAATTCTTCAACATAGCAGGACAAAAAAATACACGTAAGGCTTCTCATATCTAACAAGAGATCAATCATTAGTCACCAAAAAAAAAACTTGCCTTTATGGAAGCGAGGCGAAGAGGAACAGAAGATCAACTTTGTAAGATACAGAAAAAACTTGACACAGCGATCCACAATGCAGATTATAAACTGCAACTGTACTTTTTGCTGGATTATATGCATTTTGCATCCAGAAAGAGAACTTGCCAGCGATATTTCAAGAAACTACACTGATTGCCTGGCACCAGGAAAAGTCAGCAGCACATAAAATGTATCACTTCTTAGCCTCTTGTGACAGAAGCTCCATCTGCTCAGTGAGATGTTGCATGTGGTGAGTACTGTCCCAGACATTCTCCGTTTCTGGTGTCATGTCGCTGGTTTCCTGTATGCTCGAGTCATCAACTTGCTCGGCAACATCACCGGACAGTGAACTCTCCATGAGGAACTGCTCCCAGAATGAATCATTGATACAAGGAAGCTTTGAGTCATCACCAATGGGGATGTCAATCTCTGAATCGAGAGAGAAGTTCTCAGTTTCAATTGGAACTGATTCATCAACTACTGCAAATTCACCAAGGAATATATTTGGTTCTAGTGGCGCAAAGGCATCAACTGCAACGTCAAGGTGGTCATCAGTAGGCATCATTCCAGGAACCTTCGTGGATTCATGAGCGCTCATGTTTGTTGAGCTAGAAGACATGGGCTCTGGAACAACAGAAAGCAAATCGATATCATGGATTCCCGACGTTGCTGGTATGTCCGCAATGCCTGCGGAAGATGGATGAATTGCTGGAAAACCAGAGCTTTGTGGTAAGTAAGGAGGCACAGAGGTGGCTGGAACTTCCTTGAGGGTGACCCATGAGTTTCGATTTTCAGAAGCACTCAATCCGTTATGTGAAGAGAAATTATCAATAAGAAAACCCTCAGCATTGCCCCGGGATTCTAGCATGGGAGATGAGTCGAGCTTGAGAATCTGCATTAGCAAAGATTTTGCTGCCTCAGTCATTAGGGGCTGGTACTTGATTATTTGACCATCTGGGGAGGCACTGCTCTCACCTTCTAATTTGTTTTCTTGCTTGGGTAACCTTCGTTTTTTGCCAACTCCAACAATACGACGGTTGCTGTCATTTTGCTGCACTATTTGCGCTAGGAAACCAGGACTCTGCATGGCCTTGGCCAAGAATGACATCATCTGTTGCTGACGCTGTTCCATTCCTTGTAGTCTTTGAGTTAGTGTTTGTAACTGATTATCCGTCCCCTGCTGTTGATGTCTAAGTCTGACCAGTTCTTGCATGAGAACGTTCTTGTCCCTTTTCAGCCTCTCGATCTCTTCCTCGAGTCCAAACTTTCCCACCTCAACACAAGCTCCTAAAGCACTGCTGGGTGTATTTGGGGGCAGCATCTGCTGCTGAGAATGAGCACTGGAGGGTTTTCTCCTGTTAATGTTCTTCAGCAAATGCTTTTGGCCTTTCAAAAAACCCTCATTTGCAAACTCCCATTTATCGGGGTCAACTTTCCTGAAACCCTGATCAGGAAATAGAAAAATATCTTGATAAAAATACCTGAATGAAGACAATTACTGTAGCTTAAGCAGATAAAGAGGACAGGTAAGATTCATATATAGCTTAATGAAAATATATGTATCAGAATATGACAGGACTAACGCACAAAGCTTTATTGTTGCTTATTTTTTTGTTATCCAAACCCATGAACTCTAAATCCAAACAAAGATGGATCAAATAATTAAAAAAAAAAAAGAAGAAACTGGAAGAGCTGAATCTAGTAATAATCATTGCACTAATGTCTCAAGGAGGCATCATTTAACAAGGAAACCTGATTGCTCCCAACATCTGTGCCAATCTTTATACATCAAACCTAAGATCGTATTAAGGTTTCAGCAAAAGCAATTGAAGCAGTTCCAAATGGAATTGCTGCTTAATTTTAAATATTCTAAAGTTCCACACGTGGCTTAAGAACCCGTCCGCAAAGAAACATACAAAAAAAGGAACTGTTTCTCGTGTCACTACAGTGATTTTGTTTCAACCATGAATATAAGTTTTCGATCTTAAAAACAATTTCTACCAAAGCAGATTATTACGGCTGATCCAGCAGGACCGGTCCTGTAGCTTACCCAACAGCTAGGGGGCAGACTAGCTACAAGGGGTGGAGGGGCTGAAATTTCCGGCCGCACTTGTGGGGCCAAGTAAACCAATTATTCCATATGCTACGAGGATGATTAAAGAATGAACTAGTGAAGGAAATTTGAATTCAAAAGAGGAAGGGAATTAATTAAGATAAGAGAGATTTTTTAGGGCTAAATTGGAGGGAAGAGCAGGGGCTTATATAGGAATTATTACTTTATATTAGGGTATGTTTTATTAAGAATTTGTTGTAGTTTCTTCTGTGAGGGCTTCCTAGCAGCGTCTAGGTTGATTGATAGAGACAATCTACTTCTCTAATTGTAGATCACTTGTACCTTTTATTTCTTGTTGAGTTATTAATCAAAATCAACTACTATTTCCTCCAAAATCTATTGTTTTCTACTGTTTTTCTGTGGATTTCCTGTCGTTGTTTGCTGAAATTTACTCCAAGGCGTATCAAATTGGTATCAGAGCGATGTCCTCGGCTGAAAGTTAAAGTCCCCATTGCTATTTTCTGCTGAACTTTTTTTCCACCTTGCTGATTTTCGCTGTTGGAGGCCAAAATCTGTGAATGACAGCGAAGAAGATGGGAGCTTTGGAAAGCAAGATGGAGCAACTTAGGGCCGAGATGCAAGAGAAACATTTCGGGATGGAAGAAAGATTTTCCGAAATGGAGGGAAGGTTTTCCTTCATGGAAAGCCGTTTTGGAAACATAGAAAGCATGATGAAAACATTGATCAAGATACAATCAAAGACTTTGCCGGCTACTCCTAGGATTGATTGGAAAGGGAAGAAAGTTTAGGAGGATGATGAAGGGGAGAGTGTCTTCATTCAAGGACCACCTCGAGGGATTTTGAGGGGATGGGTATCGGGGTATCTAGAAGAAAGGGAAGCAGGAAGAGGAGAGACCGAAGGAAGCAATGGTGGTGCCGAACCATGGGGTCCAAATCCGTTGAGGGAAGAAGAGAGAATCACACCACCACTATGCGGGAGGAGCCAACGGTGGAATAAGCCATTGGGGTATGAATGCAAGATCGAGGAAGCAAAAGGTGCTGTTCTTTGAAGGGGAGGGAGGATGCTTAGGGTTGGGTATATCGGGTGGAACGATACTTTGCAATCAACGGGCAAACGAAAAGGGAAAAACTCATGGCGGCAGGCCTATATTCGGAAGGGAAAGCCTAAGCCTAGTTCCAATGGAGGGAGGCTAGGTATCAGATCTACTCATTAAGAGAATTTAAGGAGTGCTAGTTAGAACGTCTCCGAGCCATTCGAGAAAGAGACCTCCACGAGTTATTCTATGCTCTAACTTAGGAGGGGATAATTATGGAGTACCGGGAGAAGTTTGAGCTGCTGTTGGGGAGACTGAGGGGGATCTATAAGGAAGGATTGAAGGAGAATTTCAGGAAGGGGCCTATGAAGGACATACAGGCAAAACTCAGGGTACTGAGGTCTAGAGGGCTAAGAGAGACGATGGAGGTAGCACAAGGGTGGAGGAGAAACATAAGAGGGAAAAGGCCAGCCGAAGCATCCCCATGGGAGGGGCTTACAGGAACACCTCTACTACCTTGGCACCAAGGACCAAGATAGTGTCATTTTAGAGGGATGCACCTAAGGAGAAGAGCACAAAAGTTCGTCCTAGAGGAAATTTCAAGTGAATCACAGAAGCAAAAGTGCAGGACAGGCGGGAGAAAGGGCTATGCTTCAAGTGTGGTGAGAAATTTACACCAAGGCATAAATGCAAGAATCGAGCCCTTCAGGCCTTGATGATCTATAGGGGGTAGAGGAGAGCGGGGAGGAGTTGGAGGTATTGTAGGAGACAGAGCAACTGCATTTGGATGTGGAGGTTGTAAAACCCGAAATTCGTCGTTTGAGTGCGTAGCATGCATTTCAATGCGCCGCAACGAACTTAGGCAAAATTTTAATGTTGTCGGAATTCGACGAAATAAATTTTATTAAATTCGTCACGAAATTTTGATCGAAACGATATAAAGAACTTATATCAAATTCCGCATGGATTTGAAATTAAAAATCACCGAAGATGTTTAAGTAAAATTTGCCCTCTTATACCATACTACCCCTCATGAGCTCTTAAGAAAATTTGATTAGCATGGGTACATGCGTAATAAGCCACTTAAGAGAAATCCTTTAAGACCCTCATCCTCCTAGAGACCGATCCATTCATTCCCTCTTGTTTCTTCGGCCGCACGCAAGAGAGAGGGAGGAGAGGCGACGGGAGGGCTTAGTGGGCGGTGAACAGCAGCTCTCCGGTGGCGGAATTAGGGGGAAAACGAAGGAAAAAGGGTAGGAAAGATAAAGGTAAGCTTCACATGCAAGAATAATGGAGTTTTCTCTTAGTTTTCTTGAGAAAGATTTTTAGGGTTTGGATTTTCTTGATGATTTCTTTAGAAAAATATTAGGGCTTGATATTGCTCACATTTCTAAGCTTTAAAATCTAAGTTTTTGCTTAAGGAAACATAAAATCCGAAATTAGTGTTTCTCTTTTTTGATTTATTTTTGTATGGAAATGTTAGAAGATTTGAGGGAAGGTGTTTTTGAAGCAAAATGCAAATGTCCTTCAAAGGATTTTAAGTTTCAACATTAGGGCTTTTCCTAACCTAGGGTTTTTAAGCTTGTATGTTCACAAAAAATATTCCTAAGGGTTTAGGGAAGTCTCTAATTAAGAGAAATTGATATTTTGAGAAAAAAATAATTTTTCCAATTATTTTTATGATTTATTCCGAAAGTTTACATTTCATTTTGCTTTTATGAATCTTTTATGTTTTATATCCTTATGTAATTGATTTAATTGATACATGTCATTCCATGTTTAAGATACATGTCCATGTTTAAGATAAAGATACATGTCACTCCATGTTAAAGATACATGTCACAAAATGTTTAAGATGCATGTCACTTCATGTTTAGGAATACATGTCAAATAATTACTTCATGTTACATGTCACTTCATGTTTGAGATACAAGTCTACTATACATATGGTAAACATGTCAAACATTTACCTCATGTTTGAGACATATGAAGTTATAAGGAAAGAAGTTATACTTATATGGAAAGAATATGAAAATGCTTGTGCATGATGATTGCCGAGTACCAAATACGGTGCAAAAGCACTAATATGACTCTTATGAGCAATATGGGAATAATATGGCCCTTTGGGGCAAAAGAGGAAAAGAAATAAATGGCCAAAAGATGTTTGTGTACCTGATCAGTACACCCCTGATACTCCGGTACGGTTGTATATGATAAATAAATAAGCATATGATATGACATTCATTACATGATATATATAAGACATATGCATATGGCATACATAAAATATCTATCATTTTAAAGACATAAGAAAGCATGTGTAGGAAAAAAATCAAAGCATGTCCCCATTAGTTTAAAAAATGTAAATTTTATTTTATAAGACATGTGAACATGTTAGGATTAGAAAATTCCTATTGAGTGTTAGCTCACTCTCTCGTGCTGGGATACTTTTCAGGAGAACCTGCTACAAGAGATGGCTGACAACCCAAGGTTTACATACAGCCGTCGTGTACCGGTTGACAGGTTCTTTTATATGTTTTCCTAGCTATAGTTAGTTTTTCTTTTGGGTGGTTTTGGCATGAATTGTCTCATTTTATAACCACCTTGTATATGAACTCTCTTTTGAAATGGCTTGTAATGTTAAACATATGTTTTGGAAAAAGGTTTAGAGGCACTTTTAAATTCATATTGAAGTCTTTTAGAATTTTTATACATGCAATATGATGATTGAACAGTTCTGAACGTACGATTCCATTCCCGCCTCATCTATACGAGCTAACCGGGCCAGGTCATGACAGAGGTGTCCTTGAACTCTATGGTAGGATTACTCCAAATCACACCATGAAAGCAAGAGGATAAATTGAAGAGCAATAGGTGGTAGATCTGACAAATAGCGGAGCCACACATAACTTCATCTCAAATTGGGTGGTGGATCGATGGAGGTCGAAGTTAGCGAGGACAAAAGGATGTCAAGTGATGATGGGCACACGCAAGATATAGAGCATAGGAATATGTAAAGGGGCGGTGATGGCCTTACATGATATTTAGGCGGTGGATGATTTCTTTACCTTATACTTAGGAAGTATAGATGTGACTCTGAGGAAGAACTAGTTGGATATGAAGGAGAACTGAAAGTCCTTGACCATGGAGATACAGGTCGAGGGAAAATGGTAGTGCTTCAAAGGGATGCTTGCTTATGCTAGACCATGGTATCTTTAAAAATCATGCTCAGGACAATCTAGGATACATGCCTGGGATATTTGGTAGAGTTGCAAAGCATAAAAGGGGTCCAAGAATAGGAGGCAAGGGAAATTCTAGTAGGGGCCCAACAGACTCTGCAATAATTTAAGGATGTATTTCAGCCACCGATCGGGGTACCACCACCTCGAGAGCATGAGAATGCCATCAACTTGAAAGAAAGGACTTCTCCCATCAGTGACAGACCATACCGTTACCCCCTGATCCAAAAGGATGAGATAGAGAGGCTGATCAGGGAGATGATGGAAGCAGGAATCATAAGACCTAGTGTAAATCCTTTCTATAGCCTGGTACTGTTGGTGAAGAAGGATGATAGTTGGAGATTCTGTGTAGATTACAGGGCTCTAAACAAGGAAACCGTGCTAGATAAGTTTCCAATTCCCGTGATAGATGAAATCTTGGATGAGTTATTTGGAGCTGTGTTTTTTTTCCAAAATTGATTTGAAGTCGGGATACCATCAAATTAAGATGAAGACAGCAGATGTGCACAAGACGGCATTCAGGACAAGGGCACTACGATTTCATGGTGATGCCTTTCAGCCTCACCAACGCCCCTGCCACCTTCCATAATAAGGCCTTTAAAAGAGCAATTAAAAAAGGATAATTTCAAATGGGGAGAGGAAGCGACTCGAGCCTTCCAGGATTTGAAGACAATGATGATTAATGTACATGTGTTGGCACTTCCAGATTTTAGGAAACCCTTTGTTGTGGAGAAAGATGCATCAAGATATGGGCTAGGAGCAATACTCATGCAAGATCAGAGGCATATTGCATACTTCAACCAAGTGCTCACAACTAGGGCAAAGCTCAAATCTGTGTATGAGCAGGATCTGATGGCGATTGTATTAACTATTCAGAAATTACGATCTTATCTGTTGGGGAGACGTTTCATAGTCAATACAGATCAAAAGAGCCTAAAATTTTTGTTTGAACAACGAATGATCACTGAGGAGCACTAAAGATGGCTATCTAAGTTACTTGGATATGATTTTGAGATTCAATATCAGCTAGGACAAGAAAACAAGGCAGTAGATGCCTTGTCCAAGAGAGATGATGGCCATCAGTTGGCGGTCTTGTCAGTATCATTGATGGTAAATTGGGAGGAATTATGACATGAGAATGAGCATAATGAAGAGTTGAGGAAGATCAAGGAGTTGTTGTTGCAGGATCTAGATAGTCACCCAGTTTATGATCCGAATGAGGAATAGATATTGTACCATGGGAGGTTTGTGTTACCTCGAACCTTGGGGTATATTCCCAAACTACTGCAATAGTTCCATGGCATTGCAATAGGAGGGCACTTCTAAGTTCAAAAGATGTATAGTCGACTATTAGCGAAGTTATATTGGGTAGGGATGCATAGCGATGTAGAGAATTGGTTCGCCAAATGCTATGTGTGCCTAAGGCATAAGTACATAGCCATGACGCCAGCAGGGTTACTACAACCCTTAGCCCTACCGGAAAGTGTATGGGAGGAAGTGATGATGGACTTCATCGAGTTACCACAATCGGAAGGGTTTTCGGTGATCTTGATAGTAGTGGTCCATCTTAGCAAGTATGGATATTTCATCCCTCTGAAGAACCCTTATACTATAGTCGCAGTGGCCACTATTTTCATTCAAGAAGTGGTACGCTTCCAAAAGCCATTGTGTTAGATAGGAACAAGGTGTTCCTTAGCCACGTCTGGAAGGAGCTATTTCGTTTATAGGGGACCGTATTGAAGCGAAGTACAACCTACCACCCTTAGATAATTGGTTAGACATAAGTGGTCTACCAGAGTGTAGAGACCTACTTGAAATGCTTTGTATCAGACACACCAAAGAGTTGGGCTAGGTGGATTGTATGGTTAGAATATTGGTACAATACCTCAACCACTCAACAACAAAGACCACTCCCTTCAAGATTCTTTATGGGAGAGACTCACCACACTTTATTCATTACGGGCACTACATCAGTGTCTAGTATAGAGCAGTGCTTAGAGGAGAGGGACAATATACAACCATAGCTTAAGGGGCATTTGTTGATAGCCCAACAAATCATGAAGAGGAAGACGAATGATCATAGTAGAGAGGTAACTTTTGAACTGGAATACACAATTTACTTAAAATTGAGGCCCTACAGACAAAAAACTATAGCCAGGAGAAGGAATGAAAAACTATCACCAAAATATTTTGGTCCTTATGAGATCTTGGAGCACATCGGAGCAGTAGCCTATCGATTAAGGCTAACACCATCCTCAACTTTGCACCCAATCTTTCATGTATTGCAGCTGATGAAGGCAATAGGGAACATGCACCATCATCACTACCCCCAACTTTGATAGAGGACATGAAAGTTATGTTGGAACCCTTGAAAATAGCAGGTGTACGCAGAGGGGAGGCAGGGGCATAAGAGGTGCTAATCAAGTAGAAGGACTTGCCAGAGCATGATGCCACTTGGGAGTCATACGAGCAATCAGGAGACAGTTCCCAACCTTCCATTTAGAGGACAAGGTACATTTTTGGGAGGGGGGCATCATCACGGTTGATCTAGCAGGACCGGTACTACAGCCGACCCAGCAGCCGGAGGCGGACAGCTAGAAAGGGCAGAGGGGCTAAAATCCCTCCTCCCCCCCCCCCCAAATAGAGTTAAGTAAGTAGGATGGACAAATATGGAAGAGAAAAATCGTAAGTAAACTAAAAACAACTTTTGGCTTTCAGTCAAAAGCAACTTGAGCTATATGAAGTTCTTTCCTACCATCTTCACTGAGCATCCTCATCTCTGCCACACTTAACTTAGTATTATGCTTCTCTTTTAATGGCCAACATTCGGCACCATAAAGCATTGCAGGCCTCACTACCATCTTATAGAATTTTCCCTTAATTTTGAGGGGTACATTTCTATCACATAACAAGCCCGATGCATTCCGCCACTTCAACCATCCAACTTGAATTCTGCTGATAATATCCCCATCTATTTCACCATCGCTCTGAACAATAGATCCAAGATATTTAAAATGTGTACTCTTATTAATGACTTGATTGCCCAAAGTTACAATCCCCTCACTAGGTCTATTACAACTAAAATTACACTCCATATATTCCGTTTTAGATCTACTCAAACGAAAACCTTTAGACTCTAAGGTTGACCTCCATAATTCAAGTTTACCTTCAACTCCCTCTCTAGTCTTACCAACAAGAAGAATATCATCAGCAAAAACCATACACCAAGGTACATCCTCTTGCAAATGTCTAGTGAGAGCATCCATGACTAAAGCAAAAAAGATTTGGGCTTAAGCTAATCCTTGATGTAACCCAACCGAAATAGGGAAATACTTGGTCAAACCACCTTGAGTTTGAAAACAAGTAATAGCTCCTGCATACATATCTTTAATGATTTGAATATAAACGTTATTAACTCATTTCTTTTCAAAAACTCTCCATAGCACTTCTCTTGGAACTTTATCATATACTTTTTCTAAATAAATAAATATCATATGTAGATCCTCCTTATTTTCTCTATATTTCTCCATCAAACCTCTTAATAAATGATAATCAAGATATAGTTCCAGGATAATCTAACAAGTAGATGACAGAGAAGGATCATCACTATTCTTGTGGAAGCAACGACATTACAGTAATCAATCCTGTTAAACCAGTGAAGCTATAGAAACAATTAAAACATCCAAATCCACCACAATCAGCTAAACTTGATTCTAACAAGTAAATAACCTCCATAGCCACCCAGCTGACCGTAACTCTAAATTTTAACTTCAACTGCAGACCTGAATTGATAGAAAGGTTAGTTGAGAGTCAATTTGCTGTCTTCCTACATCTCCTAATTGAATGCATTGCTCGTTAGTCGATGTTCTACATCATGCTTCACTCTGCAGCTTTTCTCACTCTAGGCTCCACCTGTTAGATTTGATTTCATTTCCTTGCACCATAACGTAACTATGGTTTTAAAATGGAAACCTTTCCTAATTTATCCTGAAACTTCAATGAAATCTAACTCCTCAAGTTTCTAAGATTTGCTAACCTGCAGGAAATGCAAGTCCAGTGAAAATACTGGGGAAAATTAAGGAAATAGAACAAGCCTACGATGGGAAAGTTAGGACATAGGGGTTCACAGTAATCCCAATTAAAGTAAGTTTAGCGCTAGCGCTAGTACAGTTCTATATAACTTCCAGGCATTTCTCAAGTGCCAAAACATTCTGTCTGCTCCCTTCCTCTGTCCTGCCAAAACATTCTGTCTGCTCCTTCCTCTGTCCAGCCAAATTTGCTAATGATCCAGCAGACTCAGTGGATTTACATAGTTATCAAAAGGCCTACATAAGTTTCCTTCAATTTAGATTTTGGGAAAAACCACGATAAAAAAAGAGTGTATTCCCAGACTGTTTGAGAAACTGAAATAGTTGCTAGCATGACAGGAAACGCTCAAAACATCACCAAGAACATTAGGGCCACAAATACAACGGCACAATATAAACATCAAAATTTTGAAGTAGAATCCCTGGCTCCTCATGTAATGACACCTTCAACCTAAAATGCACAAAATGAAAATATCCAAATAAATCACATATAGGCTTAAACACAATAAAACAAAGCAAGCACTTCAACAATATGAAGATCCATAGATTTTCACAAGTCCTGTTCCGCTTGCTCCTTTTCTTCCCAAATTTCCATTGTCTGCACTTTTTGTAAGTGTCCATCTAATTTCACCTCTCAATAGTTAATTTTGTTTAAAAACAAAAATAACATTTCCATTTATTTGAACTACAACGCTGTATATATGGTGAAAAACAATAATTATTGGAAGCAATTTAAATGGGCACATAAGTTCTACTAGAAAAGTTCTGAAAATTGAACTGGAAATAAAATCAGAAGACGTTCAAAGGTTCAATCTGTTCAAGTTTCAAAAGTTGTGTAAAAGATTAATTAAATACATTCATAAGGATGCAACAAAAAAATCTTTCAAGTGTCACAACAGTGCGACGTACAACCTCTTTATATGTCAATATAGATTTTAAAGATGATTGTGAACAAGGCTTAGTTGAGCAAAATAAAATTTCCATATCATCAGTTTCTTCCTTTCTTTAAATTAATTATTTGTCATGTGCAGCTGAACTTTGTTATATAGAATGAGAGGAATCTCTCTTCTTCAATGTCATGATCACCAAATACGTGCATACTCTCTTCATCTTCTTTTGATTCTTGCTTTTGGGAGATATTTCTTTTAGATTTTCTTGCATTTGATAAAAACATCATATAACACCTTATATGGAGCAATATTTCACTCCATCAATGTTTTGTTTAATCATATTGATACATCTAAAATAACATAGAATTCTACATAACACATATATCTTTTTTTTAATCAAAACTTTTAGATTCACTTAAATGATTCTATGCTGGATCCATTTTTTCATGAATACTATGTGATGAAATAGGAGCCTATGATCCAGATAATTCCATTATGAAAGATGCTCTCAAATATCTAAATAAAAAAGTAAAACTAAGCATAAAAATAAAAGGGAGCTAATACTTGTATGAACTAAAGCGTTTTATGCTTAGTTTAGAGGTCTCAAGCACATCGTTAGTGCATATATATGGCTCATTTTTTAGACTAAGGGGCAGTTTGGTAACTTATTTTGAAGAATTTAAACAATAAGTAATTGAAATCCTATAAAAAAATGATGGCAAATCAATTTGAGGAGAAAAAACGAAGCAGCTAAAACGAATTCCCAAATAGAACCTTAAAGATCGCACATTCAAAAAGCAACTGACTCTTTTAAATGGTTTTTTTAATAGAATTTGTATACTAAATAGAAATAAAAACACGATTTGATACACATTGTATGATTTTATGTTTAATGGATTTATATACAAACATTTTTAAAGTTTATGACCCCAATGAAATAAATTATATATTTACATGAAAGTAAGCACTATGAAATAACTTGTATATTTAGATGAAAGATTAATATATTTATCATTGTGCATAAAAATATGTTTGGCCTTGTGATGACCCGGTTAGGAGAGTAGAGGTATTAGATTTGACTTATGTTAAGAAAGGTAGGGGTAGACCTAAAAAGACTTGGTTAGAAAATATTAGGAATGACCTTTCTTTATTAGATTTAAACGAGAATTTGACTTTTAATAGGACACAATGGAGAAAAAGGATTCATGTAGCCGACCCCACGTACTGGGATAAAGGCTTGATGTTGTTGTTGTTGTTGTGCATAAAAATATGTTTATAAGAGTTCATTTAATTCAACGATTTTATTTCAGAATAGTTAATCCAGAATTAACAAAGTTACTTCACAAATATCAATTACATAGGAACATAATTAGATGATAACATAACATAAACAAAGCAAATGAAATAGACCTTAGGAGTTAAGCACAAAACTTGAATAGTTAAAAACAAAGCACTATGAAATAACTCGAAATAACTAAAGGTCCGATGCTACACGTCTCAAAGGTTAGAGTTGACCTCATTACAAACATGTACGTACCAAACTCAAAATGAAAATATAATATATTTTGTGTTCCTATGAGACCTTCAAAGCCTTTAACAACGAAAGAACTCTTTTTTATTTGTAAATGATCAATGCCACACTTAAATATGAACTTGCAAAAAAAAAAAAAGAAAAAATAATTATATTTCAAGCAGTGAATTTATCATCACAATCTTAAAGAAATAATTCTTCAAACTTGTGCAACAATTTGAAAAGTGTAATAAATTTAAGATAATATCAGCTCACAAAAAGTCAAAATCATATAAAACATATCAATATAATCAATATCAAAACATCTCATGCCAATAAGAATGTTGCATGCATCTTATGATTAGGGAATTTTGCTGCAAAAATATAGCTGCAATTAGGATCTTAAGAGTGATTTAGTTGTAATAGCACCATTAAATTAGAATCATGGATAAAGACTCGTTTTAGAATAGCTCAACCCGTTAAGTTCTAAATCATAAGGTTCATTTGATAAGACACAAAAATTTTGACTAGCAAAGATAACTTAAGATTGACCCCTTATGAAAATATCCACCCCAGTTTCATAAAGTTCTCTTGGACGATGCAATTCATGATTGCCGATAAAAATACTTCAGTCATATTGAGTCAATTATCTCCATTGACTAACTAAATTAAGGTCCACAATAGCACGGGACGACATAACCATATGCTCTTGATGAAATTCATCATAATTCTCTCCATAACCCGCTCACAACTGAAGGGAACAAATTTTCCACAACATAAATTCAAATTGGTGTTACTATAAGCTCTATAAGCTAAGAATTTAGTGTCTATGGACTAATTTTAATTAAAAGTTATCTTTCATTATCGGAAGGGTTGATGAACAATAAAGGCTTGAGCCTATGAGAAACCTAAAATTAAATCATAAAGTCTTCACTAAATGAGGACGAAATCTACAATTCAATCTACTTATTGAAAGTTTCACTCGAAAGCAAAACTCTCTTAGAAGAGCATGATGTGAATTTTCAGAGCCCACACAACTTTTCAATAATTGATTAGGATGGAATATGAGAAGGTACATGGTGGTTATAGCATAATAGAAAGAAATGCAATGTGAAAAACTATACTAGAATTATTCGTAGTCTACGATGAGCTTATAATAACAAAAACATAATTTAGAAAATAACATGAGCACTTAGTTATTACAAGAATGAAATCAGCTAATCAAAAATAGATTTGTTCTTGAAGGAAAGAAGTATATAACGAATTAGGTTGCAAAGTGTTCGTTAGGTTGCAAAGTGATTCCATGAGAAAAATAACCATATTACATATAGTAATGGTTATGAATTTATATCTTAAAGAGTATAAAAAAATAATCAAAAGCAAATACAACCCTAAGATAAGATCGTGGAATTTGAAAGGTAACAAATTAACAATCTTTTAAAATAGATTACTAAGAAAAAAAAATAGAATTCTTTACTTAAGCCTAACTTAATTTAAGGTAAACAATTTATTAAAGGGATTAGTATAGAAATTCTAGTTTTAAAATAGATCACAAATTGATAAAGATACTTGAACTTGAAGTGAGGACGTACAAGGATTATAAAGGAAAATAAATGTACTTTCAAAAGGTGGCAAAAATTAAATACTACCGAAACTTCTAGTGACAAAAAAAAAATAAAAAAAAAAAAAAAGATTCACCTTAGGTCTAAATGAAATACCTATTGAGATTTGGAGAATTATGGGGGATATTATAATTATTTGGTTAACAAATTTTTAAAAGAATTTTGAAAATTATGAGGATGTCAAATATTGGATAAGAAGCATTTTGGAATCAATATTTAAAAACAAATGCAATGCCAAAAATTGTGCTAACTACAAAGGAATAAAGCTTCTAAGTCATATAATAAATTATACCTAAAAGCAGTGAAACAATCAGCTTAAAAAAGTTACATCAATTTCAAAGAATTAATTTGATTTCATGTTCCAAAGATCTATTATAAAAATTATTTTTGTATTAAATGAATTAACGAATAAGCATAGAAAAAATATATATGATCATCATATAATTTGATTGATTTTGAGAAGGCAAATGAGCGAATACTATAGAATAAAATTGGTATGTTTAAATGGTGTGTATCAAGATACATTAATTTTATTAAATATATTTATGATGAAACGCTAAATAGTATTAAAATTATAGTGACCAAATTGTTTCAAATTAACATAGGTTTAAATCAAGGAGAAAAGGATCAAAATGGTCCACCAACTCTTTAGGAGGGACCAAAATGATCTCCAACTATTTTGAGGGATCATTTTGGACCCTCAACTCGTTAAAATAAGATCATTTTGGTGCCAACATCCAAACAAATGGATGTTGGATTTAATTGTGTTAAAATTAGGGGTATTTTAGTAATTTTATTTAATTTTATTATTTATTAGATATAATTTTAAAGTACTTTTTTATTAAATTCTTTATCAAAAATAATTTTTTTAATTTAAATTCAATGTTGTTGACAGATTGTCGATGGGATTCGCCGCTGGGATTCGACTACATTGGGACTCGATTGGGCTATGGGACTGATGCTCGGGATCAATGTTCAAATTCGCCAGCTTTGCAAGAATGACTGTGGAATTGAGTTGGATTCGTCTATGCTACGGAATAGATTGCGGGATCGAGTCAGATTCGACTGTGGGTCGAAGCCGCGGGCGGAGGCTGTAAGGCGAGCGTGGGGTTGAAGGTAATGGCAGAAGCCAGAAGGCGAATCTGAGCATGGGTTTGAAGTTGCTGGAGGGTTTCATTGTTGGATTTTGATACAACCTTTATTTCTCTTTTTTTTATTATATCCTTCACAAACCTTTCGTCATGTGAGTTGCGCTTAATTTTTCCATTATTTTTATAATATTAGGACCAAAATGATCTCATTTTAAAGAGTTGATGGACCATTTTGGTCCCTCAAAATAGTTGGGGACCATTTTGGGACTTCCTAAAGATTTGAGGGACCATTTTGGTCTTTTTCTCTTTTGTATTTATTATGGAGATGCTTACAAAGGATATTCAAAGCAACATGCATTGATGTATATTTTTTATAGATAATATAATTTTGACTATTGAGACATTTAGTAAAATGAATGACAAGTTTGTAATAATTAATGAAATATTTAGAAGATAGAAGTTCGAAAATTAGTATAACAAATGTTTATGAATATGATATATATATATATATATATATATATAAATTTAGTCATCATGCATTGCCAGTGTATCTCATGTAAAAAAACCCTCACATTAAAGATTAAATAACAAAAATCAACACTTAGCGAGTCAACATTTTCATGCTTACATAGTCAGGCATCTTGGCAAAAAAATAAAGTTGCAAGCTCTATCTTCTAAATCAAAATAACATTATCCATCTTGCAAATGCATTAAGACCATACCTCATGATTTTAAAACCGTTTAGATGGATTAGCTGTCACTCATTTTAAAGCAGGGATGAAAGTCTAAAGGTCGGGCTAACTTAGCCTCAAGTGAGGTGTAGGTTTATAAATCCCTTTCATCCTGTTAGACATAGGTTCGAAATACTACCCCTCAGTAATCCTGACCTAAGATCTAGGATCCGAGGTTGATGTAATGCTTTGGGATAATATATTATTTTTTATGTTGTGCTCAATCACAAATATCTCAATGTATTGAAGATACAAAATTTCTTCAACAACTAGCAATTGATGGGCAACATTTATAACAATCCTACAATCATGGAAAACAACCTTATATTTCTATTGAGTGTGTAAATAATTGATTCCAAAATTAATGACTTTTTTCCTTTTTCTTTCATATGTAGTTATTTTCCACCTATTGATATCTAACTTCTTATCATTTTGTACACACAATTAGATAATAAAATTTAATCATAAGAGTAATCATTTTTACTTTCCACTCTTAATTTTCAAAAATATATAATTTCCATTTAATTAAAATTTTACTTTCCACTCTTAACTTTCAAGTATTGAGTCAGTGATTGATACTTAAAATTAAAATTTATAAATACAATCTCAAGAGTTTGCAAATTAAAAGTAGATTTCCTTTAATGGCTTTGAAAGATTATTGCAAACATGAGACAATATCATTCTATCAATTTCACAGTCAAATGCTTAGTCCTCATCGCACAAAAATGTAAACATGTTTATTTTGAGAGTAAGAAGTTTGAAACTATTCATTGACTGCGAGTATTTCAAACTTTATCATGATGTTCAAGTCTTGTCGAGTCCAATATTTTAGTGTGGAGGATAGAACTCAAAAGATGGGACTTACGGTCCTATCTAATAGGTAGGGTGACTCAGATATTATTGTGCTTTTGTATTGATGAGTTTGATTTTCAAGAGAGAAAATTTTGAAATTTTAAAATTGATACATGTTTCTTTAGGAATTAAATACTTCTTGAGGCCAAAGAATTTTAGTACAAATTATTTTCAACACTATTGTTGTCAGGTCTCAAGTCATGGATGAGAAAAGTGATGGGTTGCGTAAAGTAGTCAACAACCAGCATAAAATTTATTGAATAATCATAACATGAATCCTTTAATATGTTGTTGTTGCTTTCAATTTGCACAACAATCTCAGATTTAACATGCAGGTGATTGTCATGCTTGGTAGAGCATAAGAAGACATTAACTTATAATGCCCTAATATGACTTTCTATGCACTCATATAATGCAATGCACGACTTTTGATGCACTTAGATGCTATTGTTTGGCTGGTTGGAGTAGAAGTGAATATAGTAAAGTAAGAGTGATTGTATGGAATTTATTTTGTGTACTCCATTTTAATATAATTACTTATTTAACATTAGTGGGTTTGTATCTGATGTAGACAAAGGGGGGTCAACACTAGTCCAAAATAAATCAAATTTTGGCTTCCCTTGAGTCTAGTAGTTCATCATATTTGAGCTAAACTTTTAGTTCATTTATGAGCTGGACTTTAGCTCATTTATTAAACTAAGAGTTAGCTCATTATGAGCTAAAATTTTAGTTCATTTATTATCCTATATTAAATGTACTTTTTATGCTTTTTATGTTTTTAATTATGTAAGTCTCTTGGAATTCCAAACCGGCTTTTAGAATTCCAATAAATGTCTTTTCCCATGAGGTGACTAATTGGTTTCCTCATGGCTTTTAGTATTTTGTGTTTGCCTCTTGGGATCTCACGGCTGGCTCCTTATTCCGTGACCGTCCCTCGTTTCCTATGGCCGTGGCCCTCGGTCCGTGTGGTTCCCCTCGTCTCCCGTGGCTGTCTCCTTGGTTCCTGGTTTGGGTGTTTAACCGTGAGCTTGGGGGGGGGAGATTTCTATGCTTTTTAATGCTTTGAATTATGTGTTAATTTGCTCAGTACGAGCGTGTACCGAGCATGTACCGCTCAAACCGAGCATGTACTTCATGTACCCGCTCAGTATCGAGGTTTTTAGTACCGAGCATGTACTGGCTCAGTACACGAGCGATGTACCGAGCATCGTACCGCTCAGTAGCAGCATCGTACTCCTCGGTCCGAGTCATGTACGAGCAGTACCGAGCATGTACAATCTGATGAAGGCAGACAGAAAGCAAATAACGGGAAGAAAGATCGTTACCTAGCCTGTGAAAAAAGAAACCGAGGATTACATGAAGTTGGAAAGAAGAAGGTGAACATGAAGGCAAAATGACTGGAGATTACGGGAAGAAGAGAAGAAGAAATAAATTCGTTACCTTCATCGACTCAAAGTTATGTTCGAACATCTGACCGAACTGTGTCGTCGAAGTCGACGAGGTTCGCCTTTCAGATTCTCAAACCCGAAGCAGAAGAAGTATGTTACCCTAATACTCGCTCTTATACCGACGCTCACCGCTCCGGTCTTATATCAGCTTACAATCGAAGCAGTGCCTCGTTGTTTTTTACTTCGAGGCGTTACGAACACGACAGCCTACGCGCTCTGTGGCAACCGAAATAACGCACGCTCCCGCCGAACTCCAACGAGGCGTAACCTCAACGCGTAAAATGCTTCGTCTCGCCTTGAGTCGCGTCTCAGTGCGTACGCTCTTCCGCCTTTTTAATCGTTGGATAGATAGAGCTTTGCATACTTTATTTTTTTGCCAAGATGCTCTGACTATGTAAGCATGAAAATGTTGACTCGCTAAGTGTTGATTTTGTTATTTATCTTTAATGTGAGGGTTTTTTACATGAGATCACTGGCAATGCATGATGACTATAAATTATATATATATATATATATATATATATATATATATATATATTATATTCATATATATATATATCATACATAAACATTTGTTTATACTAATTTTCGACTTCTATCTTCTAAATATTTCATTAATTATTACAAACTTGTCATTCATTTTACTAAATGTCTCAATAGTCAAAATTATATTATCTATAAAAAATATACATCAATGCATGTTGCTTTGAATATCCTTTGTAAGCATCTCCATAATAAATACAAAAGAGAAAAAGACCAAAATGGTCCCTCAAATCTTTAGGAAGTCCCAAAATGGTCCCCAACTATTTTGAGGGACCAAAATGGTCCATCAACTCTTTAAAATGAGATCATTTTGTCCTAATATTATAAAAAATAATGAAATAATTAAGCGCAACTCACATGACGAAAGTTTGTGAAGGATATAATAAAAAAAAGAGAAAATAAAGGTTGTTCAAAATCCAACAATGAAACCCTCCAGCAACTTCAAACCATGCTCAGATTCGCCTCTGGGTTCTGCCATTACCTTCAACCCCACGCTCGCCTTACAGCCTCCGCCCGCGGCTTCGACCCACAGTCGAATCTGACTCGATCCCGCAAATCTATTCCGTAGCATAGACGAATCCAACTCAATTCCCAGTCATTCTTGCAAAGCTGGCGAATTTGAACATTGATCCGAGCATCAGTCCATAGCCCAATCGAGTCCCAATGTAGTCGAATCCCAGCGGCAAATCCATGACAATCTGCAACAACATTGAATTTAAATTAAAAATTATTTTGATAAAAATTTAATAAAAAGTACTTTAAAATTATATCTAATAAATAATAAAATTAAATAAAATTACTAAAATACCCCTAATTTTAACACAATTAAATCCAACATCCATTTGTTTGGATGTTGGCACCAAAAGATCTTATTTTAACGAGTTGAGGGTCCAAAATGATCCCTCAAAATAGTTGGAGTGGTAAGCAGTTACATTTTGATCCTTTTCTCCTTGATTTAAACCTATGTTAATTTGAAACAATTTGGTCACTATAATTTTAATACTATTTAGCTTTCATCATAATATATTTAATAAAATTAATGTTTTGATACACACATTTAAACATACCAATTTTATTCTATAGTATTCGCTCATTTGCTTCTCAAAATCAATCAAATTATATGATGATCATATATATTTTTTCTATGCTTATTCGTTAATTCATTTAATACAAAAATAATTTTTATAATAGATCTTCGGAACATGAAATCAAATTAATTCTTTGAAATTGATGTAATTTTTAAGCTGATTGTTTCACTGCTTTTAGGTATAATTTATTATATGACTTAGAAGCTTTATTCCTTTGTAGTTAGCACAATTTTGGCATTGCATTTGTTTTTAAATATTGATTCCAAAATGCTTCTTATCCAATATTTGACATCCTCATAATTTTCAAAATTCTTTTAAAAATTTGTTAACCAAATAATTATAATATCCCCATAATTCTCAAATCTCAATAGGTATTTATTTAGACCTAAGGTGAATCTTTATGTTTCTCTTTTTAAGATAACTCTACTCCATTTACTTCACTATAATGTTTGTTACACTCTTCCAAATATTTTCTTCCTTAAAAATCCCCTTTTATTAATTTCTCAAAGTAATTGTTCATTTTTTCTTGATGCTTGATCATTTATAAGATCTTATATTTTTTACTTTACTACATCTAACTTGATCAAAATTTTAATTTTTTTCTCTTCTGCCATATATATATATATATATATATATATATATTATATATTATATATATATATTATATATAATATT
>NW_021319486.1:1314595-1386529 GCF_001605985.2 Dendrobium catenatum
TGAGCGGTACATGCTCGGTACACGCTCGGTATTGAGCAGAATTTCAAAATTACTCTTATAATATAATTTTGTTCCGGGGGCGCCCCCTTGGACCCCCGGCAGACTGATATATTTTTGTATTCATGTTGTTTTATTATTGGTAGTACAAATAATTGTTAAAATATATCCTATTGTTCAGGGTTTAGGTGAAAAACTCAAGGAGATCGATGAACTGTATGCAGACATTACCTTCAACCCCACGCTCGCCTGGTTTGGGTGTTTAACCGTGAGCTTGGGGGGGAGTTTTCTGTGTGTTTAATGCTTTGAATTTAGTGTTAAATTAATGTAAGGTGTCTTTTGGTCTTCCCCTTTCATACCTATATATATGGGGGGGATTGTAATGTTTGAAATAGTAAGTGAATGATATTTGATTTTTGGAAAAAAATCTGTTTACCTACGGGTTGCTTGGAAATCCTGCGGGCTCTTTCCACCCTTCTTTCTCATCCCCTCCGGAAATCCTGTGGGCTCTTTCCAACCTTTCTTCTCGGGCTTCTAATCTCTTTCGTCTCTCCGCAAGTGCCACTCCACCTGTATCCTTCTTCTCTAAGTGAAGCAACTTTAGGGTATCGTTATTTTGTTTGCAAGAGTCGTTTGTATTGTTGTAAGTTTTCTTTTGTTTAATTTAATTTGAAATGTAAGAGTTTGTTCGTCCATTTTCCCGTCCTTAGTCAATTTCGCCCGTATAAGTCCGTCGTGTCCTTTGTGATCAGGAGATATAGGTCCCCTGTATCTTTTGATTACATTAGTATCCAGGATTTCCGTAGTGCAGGAGAAATTTTGAGGGAAAACTTAAATTATATATGTGAAGGTAAAATTGGAAGGTGTTATATATATGTAGGCGGACGCAAGGTATCCAACTGAGTGACTCAACGGGTCGAGGAGATAAGATATGCAATTGTGTTAAATGCAGTATGCAAGTTGAATTATTTATATGAATGTATATGTGCATCGACTTTAATAGTAGTGTGAAATTCGCCTTTGCATTTCACATGTATAACTAGTCATAGTTATTTCATGTCATTATTTTGGAAATGTTAGAATATTTTTAAATGCAGTTATGTGCCATTGTATTAATTTGAGATAGGTGAATTATCCAATTAATCCCGTATATACACTGATATACTGTACATTCATACTAATTTACTTAAATATTTATATTTATGCCTAGTCAAGGGGCATGTAACATACATAAACAAAAGCAATGATAAGATAAGCTTGAGAAAATGACAAGTTACGAGATAGGCGGGTGGGAGAAGTGCAACCCACTGGAGGTTATATATATGGGAAAGCCTACGAGCTATAATATTGAGACATACGGGCTATAGAGGCAATGCGATCTCAAGAGCCTACGAGCTATAGACCTAGACCTAAATATCCTAAAATGAAAACTCCTTTGGCTGACAACAAAAAATTATGAAATGAACAAAAATTATAACTATGATTGCATATTGTGACTGTATGATTTAATGAGATATTAAATTCTACAGAGCACAGTGAGATTAGTTCAACTAAAAACGAATATGTGTGCTAGGTGAGATTTTTTTTTTGTGGAAGGTGAACGCCTTTAGCGATAATTTCTACATGTATGTGACCATTATGTTTGAATGTATATTTGACAGATGATCGTGTATTAAATAATAATAACTTTCATGTTGTGGTAGGAGTTATGGCTGAGAGAGTTCCTAAGGGAACTAATGGTCGAACAACACAGCCTATTCGAACACCTGAAGGTCCTGAGGACGTTGCATTGGCCGAGGGCATAGTATTCAGGGCAGAGAATGCGCCAATTGTGCCTGATCTTGCATCACCGATGTCAGGAACAATAATACAAATGTACATGATGGAAAAATGCAATCTTTAGTTAGGTTAGTTTTACCAGCACAACAGCTATATCATCCCTGATAACTGTGTCTGTGATTCCTGCCATCCCTTAGCAATAGTATCAATATTTATGGGAGTGTAGAGATAGACAAGCACCTAAAGTTGTTTCAGTCCACATCTATTCAAGGGAGAGGTGGATGCAAGAGCTGTTAGAAATAGGGTCGGCATGGGGTGTGACAACAAGCAGGTTGAGAGCCACATAAAGTTTAATCATGACTTTGGAAAAGCTCCAAAAGACACAATCATAAAAAAAAAATCCAATCAAAAACTTGCGATAAGATTCATTACTTATCACATGCTTGGCGTAATGTTGCTTATATTGTTCGTGTGGCAAGTCAATTTATGTACAATCCTAAAGATCACACCTAAGAGATGCACATCAAATTTTTTAATACAACAACAACAACAACATCAAGCCTTTGTCCCACTATGTGGGGTCGGCTACATGAATCCTTTTTCGCTATTGTGTCCGGTTAAAAGTCAAATTCTCATTTAAATTTAATAAAGAAAAGATCATTTTTTAATATTTTCTAACCAAGTCTTTTTAGGTTTACCTCTACCTTTCTTAACATAAGTCGAATCTAATGTCGTCTCAACTTTCCTAACCGGGTCATCGGAAGGCCTCCATTTAATGTGACCAAACCATCTAAGGAGACTCTCTCTAATCTTATCTTCCATTGGAGCTACTCCAACCTTTTCACGTATATGCTCAATTCATATCCTATCTCTAAGGGTCAAGCCACTCATCCACCTAAGCATCCTCATCAATGCAACACTTAACTTAGTATTATGCTTCTCTTTGAATGGCCAACATTCGGCACCATAAAGCATTGCAGGTCTCACCACCAACTTATAGAATTTTCCCTTAAGTTTGAGGGAGACTTTTCTATCGTACAATAAGCCTGATGCATTCCTCCACTTCAACCATCCAACTTGAATTTTGCTGATAATATTCCCATCTATTTCACCATCACTTTGAACAATATAACCATGATATCTAAAACGTGTACTCTTATTAATGGCTTGATCACCCAAAGTCACAATCCCCTCACTAGGTCTATTGCTACTAAAATTACACTCCATATATTCAGTTTTAGATCTACTCAAGAGAAAACCTTTAAACTCTAAGGTTGACCTCCATAATTCAAGTTTACCTTCAACTCCCTCTCTAGTCTTATCAACAAGAAGAATATCATCAGCAAACTCCATACACCAAGGTACATCCTCTTACAAATGTCTAGTGAGAACATCAAAATGACTAAAGCAAAAAGATATGGACTTAAGGCTGATCTTTGATGTAATCAAACCGAAATAGGAAAATACTTGGTCAAACCACATTGTGTTTGAACACAAGTAATAGATCCTGCATACATATCTTTAATGATTTGAATATAAGTGTTATTAACTCCTTTATTTTCAAGAACTCTCAATAGCAATTCTCTCTGAACTTTATCATATGCTTTCTCTAAATCAATAAATATCATATGTAGATCATCCTTATTTTCTCTATATTTCTCCATCATACCTCTCAATAAATGTATGGCTTGCATAGTAGAACTACCCGGCATGAATCCAAATTGATTTTGAGAAACATTTGTATTCAGCCGCAACCTACACTCCATAACTCGGTCCATAGTTTTAAAGTATGACGCATTAACTCAATTCCTCTATAATTCACACACTCTTGTGCATGACCTTTATTTTTAAAAATAGGAATTAACACACTCATTCTCCACTGATCTGACATCTTTTTAGTCTTCAAAACAGTATTAAAAAGTTTAGTAAGCCAAGAAATTCATTCATCTCCTGAGCATTTCCACATCTATATTGGAATATCATCAGGTCCAATAGCTTTTCCACACTTCATTTTCTTCAAAGCCTCTCTAACTTCGATTTTACTTATACGCTGATAAAAAAAATCTTTATTTTCATTTCGGGTGATAAAGTCACTAAAGTCAATCGTATTTTTACATTCTTCATTAAAACGTTTAACAAAATATCTCATCCACCTTTGTTGAATATCATCTTATAAGAAAAGTCTTTTTGATCTTCATCCTTAATACACTTCACTTGAACTAAATCCTTACTACCATCTCTTTGTTTAACTAATTTATACATATATCTTTCTTATTCCTTAGTATCTAATCTATTATATAAATCATTAAAAGCTAAGCTCTTTGCATCGCAAATAGTTATTTTAGATTCCTTACGAGCCTCTTTATAGCTTCCTCAATTAGCAGAATTTTTATATCTAAATAAATTTTTATAACAAATTTTCTTATTTTTTATTTTTTCTTGCACATTTGGATTCCACCACCAACCATTTTTTCTATTAGGAGTTTTCCCTTCGAAACTCCAAGCATATTTTTTGCAATATTCTTAATATCACTAGCCACTTTTTTCCAGATAATATTAGCATTCTCATGCACAGACAAAATCTTAAGATCTAAACTTACTCTCAAAAATACTTTTGTTAATATTCTTTAGATACCCCCATCTAATCCTAGAATATCATTTTACTTTATTTTTTATTTTTTGCCCATTTATCTTAAAGTCTAAAACTAATAATCGATGTTGAGTACACATCAAATTTTTTTAATATCGAAAAATAATTCCACGTAAAGAAATTTTATTAAAAAAAAGAGAATCTAGCACTTACAAACTACGCAGATGCTTATGTAGGATCTATGGTTCATATTTCAAGATATTACTCATTTTTAAGAAGCAACTTTGAGACTTAGAGAAGCAAAAAAACATAATGAAATGGCAAGATACAATACAAAACCAAATTTAGATCTATGACTCTATGAAACTATAATGGCAATATATCACTAAGAAACTGTGAACTATTATGGCCTAAAATGATCCTAAAAATTTTAAAGATTTAATACAAAGTTCTATGAGGCTCTATTATGGCAACAAGTTAGTCATCATAATTACAAATAATCCCATGCAACAAGACCAAACAAAATATATTGAAGTGGATAAGCATTTTATGAGGGATGATGTATCACACTAATAATATGCAAACTATTACGTTTACAGATTATCCTAAAAGATTTTAGGGTTAAATACAAAGTCCTATGAGGTATTATAATGACAAAAAGTTGGTCATCATGATTACACATAATCGCATGCAACATGTCCAAACAAAAGAAATTAAAGTGGATAAGCATTTTTTAAAGAAGAAATTAAACAATGGTCTAAAATATTTTCCGTTTGTCACAATAAACGACCAACATATGGACATTCTCACTAAAGGACTACAAAAAATAATATTTCAAAATTTATATACAAGCTTGGAATGAATAACATAAATTCCATCACTTAAGAGGGGTTGTAGAAAAATCAATCTCCTTTAATTTTGAATCTATTAAAGTTTCACCGAGCCCAAAAATCATCTAACTTTCCCGTTCACTTTTACTCATCTCAATGATTAGTGGGAATATTATTGCCGCCTCATCAAAATGTAAACTATTATAATCATTCTATAATTATTACTTTGTCCACTTATCCATCTATGGACAAATTATTCCTCTCAAATTTTGTATTTCTCCTATTAGAAACTCTCCTAGGAATCAACGATTATATAAATACTATACAAATGAGCTCTATAGTTACATCGATTTTCTTAACTTCATAGAATGTTAACGTTTTAATTATTTTTATTTGGAATCATCCAAGAGTTCATATTGACATTCAAACGGAGAGCAAATAACAATTCCAGAGAATGCTGCAATCATTCACACAGATCTTTAAATAAAAGACCATATATAAGTTTATATAAGCTTTCTCTTCAATTTTTATTTTGGGTTTTGTTGTGAATCTAATTGAAGCTTCTTTTTTCTTTAGGAGTAGGTCCACAGCTCCAAAAGAAAAAAGGCCAACTGAATGAACTGCTTAGAAAGAAAGAAACATTCATCTATCACATCAAATTTTTTGTCTTTCATATTTTCTAATTTACCTTTTTTTTAATGAAAAAAACTAGAACGGAATGAAGGATTAGCATAAATATTATTTTTTGTAATGACAAAAACTACTTCATTTGATAGTTTGATAGAATATTCCTAATTGTTGGATGGATTTTCCTTCTTTTTTTTTTCGGTGATGAACTATTATTAAGATCTGTGAATTTCCCAACTAGTAGCATAAGCTTTTAAAGTTTCAATAGTTGTTTTAGTCCCTTATTGGTATATGACACCCTGCTTGGATGTCATGGAAATTGGTTTCCACAGTTGTCAACGGCGAATGGCACAGCACGGCGCAAAGTTTTCTATGGAGCCATAGCGCACGGTGCGGCGAGTGCCATTTTGAATACAGAGCAAAATAAAAAGAATTATAAAAAAAAATTATATGAATCCTATTTTAGAGTACCAATCAAGTTGGATAAGGCTTGGTTGAATATGTTTGTGGTCCAAAGTTCAAACCATTAAAATAAGCTTCAAATTCGTCCAAAATTTTTACTAAAATAAAGATTAAATAAAATCTAATAAAACCTAAATAAACTATTATAATCATATCAAATAATTTTAAAATTAATTATTACATGACATTAAAATATATAAGTATTAAAGACTATTTATAATTATATTAAAAGTTCCCTAAAATTCAAATTGCACGCGCCGTGCGCCATTGCACGTGTCAACTTGAACATGTGCGCCGCACCATGCAGCTGGCGATCGCACGCAATTTTGCGCCATTGCCAAGAATAATTTTCCACTATAAAAAAAAGACAACTCAATGGAGCCAATTAATTTGATTCATGCCACATTCAATCAATCTAAAAGGATTTGTCTAATTTAAGATGTACTGGGCTTTTTATTTAGATTTATGGCACCAAAAATTTTATATTGTCAAAATACATAGTGACCAAATGAGATGTTTTGTAATCTTAAAAATAAAATGCCTAAATTTATTTTTAGATAGAAAAAAGTATAAAGAAAATTACTCTGAATATGTCTCATTTATAAAATATTTATTTTGTTCTTTAAAAAAAATGATTTCACGTAAAAATTTTAAATTTACTTTTTCAATAAAAAGCGGCGACGTTAGTTGTAAGAAGATTTGAGCCTAAATAATTGAACATATATTTAGTTTACACTAAAAAAATAAAGTTCAATAAAATTCATATACAAATTTAAAACTTTAAAATTATGAAGAACAAAAAAAAAAAACAATTTCAATCATTACAATGGATTAAAAAAATAAAAAATGACATAAATTTATTAAAAAAAATAATCTTGTTGGCACTATGCACGATCCCAAACCACTCCCACTTGTACACGAACTTAGCTATTAAACACTAGAAAATATAACTAGTAGAAAATGAAAATTACTACTAAATTAAAGAAGAAAATTTATATTCCAAAATTATTTATAGAGCTCTATACTAATGTATATAGATATCTATACCTCTGTTTAAAATTGCGCAATAAGAGGAGCGCCTCTGCGCAATTTGACCCAAAAATGCCTCGAGGCTTACGCAAGTCCTCTCCTGGTAGAGGCGTACGCCTCACCTGGTCTGAGGCGCGCCTCAGAGGCACAATTGCGCAATTCTGGGTGAGGCGTACGCCTCATAGAACCGGCCCCACCCACTTAAAATGAAGCCTTTTCTCCCCTTAATCCCGCACGGCTTCCAGGTTATACCGAAATTTTCCTTCCCACAGCCTGTGTTTGCGAAACAGAGGGGTTCCCGCACGGTCGGCTTCCCTTCCCGCTGCCTCTCCCGCCGGCTCCGCCTCTCTTCGACAAACTTGAAGTGTTCGGCCGCCCTCTAGGAGTACTCCACAATCGATTTTAGGTTTTTTTTTTAGTTTAGGGTTAGATTTTTCAAGTGAAAGAAAATCTAGGGTTTTTTATTTTTTGATTTTTTTTTGTGTTTTTGGATTTTTTTAGTTTAGGGTTACATTTTTTTTACTTTGGGAGTTTTGTTAAACTAATATTTTGTGATTTGTACTTTGGGACATGATTTTATTGCATCTATTTTCTTACTTTCCACTATTTTCATATATCATTTAGATGTTTTTATTGTATGATAGAATCTAGCTATTATTTACCTGCTAAAACCCTTAAATTCTTATTTACGCAATTCTGCGTCTGTGAGGCTTACGCCTCACACCGCCTCGAGGTTTACGCCTCGCCTCACGGACGAAAACCGCCTCGAGGCTTAATTACGCAATTTTAAACCTTGATCTATACTAATCCTATTAAGTAGGAGGCATTATAGTGCACGGGTCACATACAAAGTCAAGGGTGTTATGAAAAATTGGTTTGACAATTTGAAGCTAATGGCCTCACTGTCTAGGCCCATTGGCAATTTTTTAGAGCTCCTGAAATACAACTCTCTAATGCACCCCAACATTGATCTTTATTGAGAATGATTGATGATAAAGACAACAATGTGATGTTTTCAACATTGAAAGTAAGAACATGGCATTAGGATTGTCAAATTTACTTCTGTTATTGGGTTGACTTTGAGTCAGTTGTCATCTAATGATGAGTTCAAGAGAAAGACAAAAAACAACTACCAGCTCAAAAGCTATTTAGATGAGGACAAGAGTTTCAAAAACACTGAATTAGATAATGCTTTCATGAAGTGGTGCATAGATAAAAATGACGTGTGAAACATTGAGCAATGCTTCATTGCAAATGGTTCATCAACTATTATAATAATTTTTGTCTTCATTGAAATGCTTCTATGGTTGAAGATGTCGAAGCATTTTTTTTAAACTCCCATGGGATAAGATGTCATGGGAAAGGACACAAAAAGGATTAAAGAGGGATATGGTGCACTACAGTCACTATCCTAAAGTAGAATGACCCAACTTAGAAAACGTTAACTAGATATGTAATATCATTACAATATAGGGGTTATGAAGCCATCCCAGACTTAGGGAATAGATGTGCTGAGTTCTACGTACAGAAAGAACCAAAGATGTAGAGCTGAAGAAGCAACAAGGTGCTCACATGCAAGGATTTCTTACCATGGCTTATGAATAAATGTAAAAGTGTGTATTTTTTGGCCATTGTATATGATTAAGGATGCCAATGAATAATTTGCTCACAAATACTTTCTACCTTAGTTTTGGCAAGTAACTGTCCATCCTAAAATTGAGTATAAAGAGAGCGAAGAGGACTTATATATGTCTGTTATACGTACTCTCACTCATCCTATCCCAACTAAAATTATAAAGAAGATAGTGATCACCCCTATTTTTAGGAGAGGGAGTGGATGCATGCTACAACAAAACATAATCAACTGCAAAACAAATCATTCCATCCCAAGAATGGAAAAAACAGCTTTTAGCCGTTGTTTCGGAATTGCTTTTAGTCGTTATTTTGGAAATGCACAAGTGGGCAAATTAGGCTACAAAATAATTGAATAAAGTTAGAACATAAATTGGTACTCTAACCAAACTGGCACAGAGCTTTTTTACATAAGGAGCATAAATAGATGAAAGATGGAGAAGTGAGAGAGCTAGAAGCTGCTTTCCACTGACCCAACCTTTGACTTTATTGAGGTTGGGAATGAGATGCAGTAAGACAAGGATACAGAATAAGGCGTGGAGGAGGAAGTGGAGTTAGGGTACCAAACTCTTACCATTGTGTGTACAAATAAGGAGTAAAGGAGTTATAGGATCAACCATTCCAATTAAATGCACAAATAAATAGGTGGAGAAGGTACTTGAAGTCAATTTGATGCGCATTGGTATAAAAAACAACAACAAACTCCAAGAGATTCAACACAAAAACATATTTATATTGATAGAAAATCAAATAGGAACAAAAAAAGATACAATTGTCCTCCTTCGAGAGGAGAACCTTCTCTCCCAAATCCTAGACGCCGCTAGGATTCTTTGCAAAAAGAAAACTACAGCACTCTTAAATCAAATTCTCTATACAAATATAAAATAAGTCATGCTACTTATAGCAAACAATAAAACAATAAATTCCAAAACAGCCCTCCTCCAATTTCCTCTCAAATCAGGCCCTAAATCAGCCCCCAAATTAGCCATGTCTAATTAGGGAATATCTCCTAATTAATCTTCTCCAATTCAGCCCCCAAATCAGCCCTTTTTAAATAGGAAAAATCTCTTAATTAATCTCCTTCAAATCAGCCCCCAAATCAACCCTTTTTAATTAGAAAACATCTCCTAATTAATTCATTCATTTATTCCTCTTCTCACATATGTAATGATAGGTTTAATGGGCCCCACAAGGGGGGCTGAATTTCCCTCTCCCGTATCAATACTCCGCTCCCCAAAATGCACCTTGTCCTCAAGGTGAAAAGTAGGGAACTGTCTCCTGATTGCCTCTTATGACTCCCATGTGGTATCATGCTCTGGCAGAACTTTCCACTTGATTAACACCTCTTATGCCCCTGTCTCCCCTCTACGCACACCCACTACTTCCAGGGGTTCCAAAATGACCTCCATGTCCTCAGTCAAAGTCAGGGGTAGAGATGATGGTGTATGCTCTCATATTGCCTTCCTCAGCTATGAGACATGAAAGACTGGGTGCAAAGCTAATGAAGGTGGTAGCCTCAGCCGATAAGCTGCTACTCCAATATGCTACAGACCTCATAAGGCCCAAAGCAACACTAGGATAATTTCTCATTCCTCCTTTTGGCTTGTGTTTTCTGTCTGTAGGGCCTCAATTTTATGTAAATCACATCTCCTTGCTCGGAGTTTACTTATCTCCTGTATTCATCAGCCTTTCATTTCATGATTTTTTGGGCTCCGAACAAAAGTCCCTTTAGCTTAGATAATACATTGTCCCTCTCCTATAAGTACTGTTCGACACTGGACACGGGTGTAGCGCTCTGCCCATAATGAATCAGATGGGATGGATCTCTCCCATAGATAATCCTGAAAGGGGTGATCTTTGTTGTTGAATGGTACGAGGTATTTTACCAATATTCTGCCCACGCAATCCACCTTGCCCAACTCTTCGACGTGTCTGATACAAAGCATCTCAAATAGGTCTCTATGCTTATGTTGAACACTTATGTCTGGCCATCTATATGGGGATGTTCTGTTGTACTCCTCTTCAGAACTGTCCCCTGCAAATGAAACAACTCCTTCCAAAAGTGGCTAAGGAACACCTTATCCCTATCTGACACAATGGACTTTGGAAATCCATGCAAGCGTACCACCTCTCATATAAAAACAATAGCCACAGAGACCGTAGTGTAAGGGTGCTTTAGAGGGATGAAGTGTGCATACTTGATCAGATGATCCACTACTACCAGTATCACTAAAAATCCCTTTGAAAGTAGCAACCCTCAATAAAATCCATTGCTACTTCCTCCCACACCCTCTCCGGCAGAGCTAGAGGATGTAGTAACCCTACTGGTGTCATGGCTAAGTACTTGTTCATTTGGCACACATCACATCTGTCTACCCAGTCCTCTACATCACAGCACATCCCCACCCAGTATAATGCTGCTGACAATCGACTGTAGGTCCTTTGAGTTCGTGAATGCCCTCCCACTGTATTTCCATGAAACTCCTGTAACAGCGTAGGAATGTATCCGGATCCTCTTGGTAGAAAGAATCACCCTTGATGTAGCAGTTGGACTCCTCTCAACGTGTAACTAGGATGAATATTTGGGTTCTGTAGCAAATCGAATATGATCTTCCTCAGTCCTTCATCCTGTTCACTCTCTTGTTTCAAAGCTTCCCAATCTAGGATCATAGGTATTGACAAAGCAGCTAATTGAGGCTCTTTACCTTTCCGGGATAAGGCATCTGCTGCCTTGTTTTCTAAGCCCGGTTAGTACTGCATCTCAAACTCATATCCAAACAACTTGAATAACCACTGCTGATGCTCCTCCGTAACCATCCGATATTCCAACAAATACTTCAGGCTCCTCTGATCTATCCTAACTAGGAAATATCTCCCCAACAAATAAGGTCGTCATTTTCTTAATTTCCAAGACAACAACCATAAGCTCCCTCTTGTACACAAACCTGAGTCTCGCTCTAGCTCTGAGCACCTGACTGGAATAGGCGATAAGCCGCCGATCTTGCATGAGCACTGCCCCCAGTCCATATCCTGATGCATTTGTCTCCACCACAAATGGCCTGCTGAAGTCGGAAAGTGTTAACACTGGTACACTAGTCGCCTCCCCCCATTTAAAACTATCCTTCTTCAGCTGCTCGATCAATGGTCATGCTATCTTGTCATACCCTTGTACAAACTTTCAGTAGTATCCGATTAGGCCTAAGAACCCTCTCAGCTCCCTCAATTTCTTAAGTAAAGGTCAATCCAACATAACCTCAATCTAGAACTGGTCTACTACTACCCCTGCTTCGCTCATCACATGTCCCTGGTACTACACATGTGGTTGTGCAAGCGAACATTTCTTCAGGTTGTCATATAACTAGTTTTCCTTCAACGTCTCTAGTACCGTCTTCAGATGACCCATATGCTCTACCTCCGTACGACTATAGATCAGAATGTTATTAAGAAAATACTAAGACAAACTTTCTGATGTAGGGCTGAAAAACACAATTCATTAGAGACTAAAAAGTAGCTAGGGCATTGGTGAGGCCGAAAGGCATCACCAAGAACTCAGAGTGACCCTCATGAGTCCTAAAAGTTGTCTTGTGTATATCCCCTAGCCTTATTTTGATCTAGTGATATCCTAACTTCAGGTCAATTTTCAAGAAAATGAAGGCTCCAAATAGCTCATTTAACAACTCATCGATTACAAGGATAGGAAACTTGTCCAGCACAGTTTCTTTGTTCAGGGCCCGGCAACCTACGCAAAACCTTCAACTTCCGTCCTTTCTTACTAATAGCACGAGGTTGAAAAAAGGACTAACACTGGGCTTGATAATTCCAGCCTCAAGCATCTCTCTGATGAGCTTCTCGATCTCATCCTTCTGAATTTGTGGGTAGCGATAAGGTTTGGCACTGATAGGCAATGCTCTCTCCCTCAAGGTAATGGCATACTCGTGCTCCCGGAGTGGTGGTAACCTGTTAATCTGTTGAAAGACCTCAAAAAATTGCTACATAAACTATTGTACACAATCAAGGACTTCCATCGGCTCTGAGTCTCGGTAGTCCTCTAAGTTTTGCATCTCCACCAAGTAGCCCAACCTTGTTCCCTGTATCGCCTTGACCATGATTTTGCACAGACTGACATCTCCCCGCAGTGCCACCATTCCCCCTCTACCTGAACATCCATAGTCAGAGATTTCCAATCCACCTTCCTTTCCCAGATTGTCTGTAACCACTTCATTTCTAAGTTCATATCAGTGCTCCCCAAATCAAAGGGAAGAAAATCCTCCACTAACTATATATCCTGGAGTTTCAGCACCAACCTCCTGTGAATCCCCCTACTCCTCTTTACCTTTCTTGTTCCCATCATGACTGCAAAGCTCCTTATATTTACCAACTTCAATCCCAATTGAGCCACGATTCGGTTGGAGATGAAGTTAAAAGCAGCCCCGCTATCCACCAAGACCATTATTGGCTGCTCCACGGCCAGTCCCCTCACCTTCATGGTGTGATTTGGAATAAATCACACCATATAATTTATGGACACTTCCGCCACATTAAGTTGCAGATGTTTTCTTCCTTCTTTTGCTTCCTCTACTGGTCCTCGTTGTCAATTCCTTCCTCCTCACAAACAAAGACCTAGAGTATGCAATCCTAGCAACGATGGCCTGGTGCATACTTCTCGTCACAATGAAAATAGAAACCTTTCACTTTCTTTTCCTGCACCTATGCCTCTATGAGGCGCCTAAAATTGGGCCTGGGGTGAACTCCCCTACTTTTCTCCTGGTGCCTCCTGCTAAAAAAATACTATCTAGGTTCTTGGCGCCAATAAAGTTAAGGTACTTCTGTAAAAGCCTTCTGCAACCCCGCTTTTACTGCTTCTCTCCATCTGACTTTGATCCTCTGCTATCGGTGCTAGCTTCAACCCCCTCGGCCTCAGCATTCGAAGGTCCACTCGTATGTCGGGCATAAGCCCCTTCATGAAATTTCCCTCCAATACTGCCTTTGAAATTCCCCTCAACCTCACTGATAACAACTCAAACCTCTCCTTGTACTCCATGACAGTCCCCTTCTGTGTCAAGACAAGGAATTACTCATGTAGGTCCTTCCCAAATGGCTCAAAAACATTCCAACAAGCAATGCTTAAGCTCCTCCTATGAACGGATCAAAATTCTAGCATTTCTCCACTAGAACCAAGCGAGAGCTTTCCCCTTCAGACATACCTCCTCTCCTAACCCATTCATCGCAAAATACCTCTCCACCAGTATACCCACCCATGGGCATCCTCCCCTTCGAACACCAGCATCTTCAACTTCCTCACCTTTGCTTCTCCACCCCAACTTTCTCTCCTATAGATAGTTCCCCCCGTGTCTCGAGGGTGGCAATCCCGCCTTTCTTCCATCCGCCTCCCATGACCCGATCCCCATGGCTCAGCTCGTCCACCTCCCTCTCTGGTTGTCCACTCCCCTTGCCCAAACAGTCTCCCATAGTGGTCGGTCGCCCTACCACCTCCTCCATAAATCCCACCATAGCACTCTCTTCTTGTTGTCCTTTCATCCGAAAACCCTAATTCGCCCCTTCTTAGAGCCTCGGGGGGAGGTTATTGATGGAAGAAACTCGCCTCATCAAACTCCTCCCGTTCAATCTCCTTTCCCTTCGATTTGACCAAGGAAACCCCGATGAAATCGTTTTGAGGGTTAGCAATCGGAACCGCCAGTGAGGCTTTGGATTGCATCTCCATGAGCTTCTTTATCATCTCTTCCATCCCTCCCAATCGGCTCTCCATCCTGGATTTGATTTGCTCCACTTCCCCTTCCAACGCATCAACCTTCTTTATTGCCATTCACGGATCTAACTTCCAAACCACAAAAAAACAGCAAAAATCAGCGACTATGGTCTTCAAACTGCAAAAAACAGTAAAGGGAAGGAAGTACGCAGCAAAAATCAATAAAGAGAATTGCGATTTTGATCCAGAACACGGCTCTGATACCAATTTGATGCACCTTGGTATAAAAAACAACAAAAAACTCCAAGGGAAGGGGACTGAACTGCACTCTCCCATATCACAATCTATCTATTACATTTGTACGAATAAGTGATGTGCAATATGTAGAGTTTAAAAGAATATCACAAAAAATAAGACCCAACAAGGAATTTCACATATCCATCAAGAATAAGCAAAAAGCCTATGAATCCATGCTTCACTAATCCCCTTTGCCTAATTGATAAGAGGAAATTGTCCTCCTTTAAATTTTGGATTTCATGGCTTGTTGACAAATTTAAGGAGAAGGAGATAGAAGCAGTGGAAACGCATTATAGTTCCAGTAGTTCAATACTCCAGCCTTATGGTTAGATAACAAAGTGAGAATACTTTTAACTTATTGAAAGCATGGTTCTAACATTTGAATAATCATATATTACTTTTTTTAATAGCAAATTGATTCTTTAAATTACCAAATAAGAGAGAAAATTTGACACTACTTAAAGATCTAGCATAATTGTGTTCAACGAATCATTTGATTAATATTATAGCTCAATAGTCATCATCTTCCATAAGCATGATAGAAACAACTCTATCAAGTGTCCTGATGAGGCACTCATGTATGCCATTGGAGAGCAAAAGTTCTTGAAGTTAAATGAGTTGATGAAGAACACACATATTTTTTTAATGAATTAAAATAAAATTTATTAGATTATAAGTAAGATCACACTTTTTATGATTTCCATAACATTGTATGGCTATGGCCTCTCTACTACCTCACTGGAGATCTTGCAGGAAATGATGGAATTCATTCTGCAAGTGTTTCCATCAGTTGCTTCAGTAAACTGAGCTATTTGATAAACGACATGAACTCTCTCCTTGGACGTCGTGGAAGGCCACCACAGATGAGATTCCAAAGGATATAACAAGATAAACTTATTTAAATAGTTATTGAATATACAACCTAATGATTGCACTACTTTTTAGTAGCAGCGACTTTGAAGTGTATGCAATTAAATACTTCATATACCCTACTTCAAAGAGAAGTCTTATGAAGGTTACACACTCTGTTTAAAATTGCGCAATAAGAGGCGCGCCTCTGTGCAATTCTGTCTAAAAGCGCCTCAAGGCGCACGCAATTTCGACACTGATTGAGGCGTACGCCTCACCCTGTGTGAGGCGCGCCTCAATTGCGCAATTGCGCAATTATGGGTGAGGCGTACGCCTCATCCAAATGGTCTTCCTTATACCCACTTACCCTTCCAAAGACCCACTTGCTCGGTACAGCTAGGTATATGCTCGGTTCAACTAGGTATTTGCTCAGTACAGGTAGGTATTTGCTCGGTACATCTAGGTATTTGCTCAGTACAGCTAGGTATTTGCTCAGTACAGCTAGGTATTTGCTCGGTACAGCTAGGTATTTGCTCGGTACAGCTAGGTATATGCTCGGTACAGCTAGGTATTTGCTCGGTACAGCTAGGTATATGCTCGGTACAGCTAGGTATATGCTCGGTACAGCTAGGTATATGCTCGGTACAGCTAGGTATATGCTCGGTGTCTTCTCGTTGAATTTCCACAAGATTAATTAGCACGAACTAGAACTCACAAAGAGATCTAGTCTTCTCCGGCGAACTCACTAAGAGATCGAGGAGGGTGAAGAACTCACCAAGAGATCTTCTTGAATTCACAAAGAGAACACATGATAGTAAAATTTTATTTCATCAAAAACTGTCATTACAATGCATGAGGCCTCATATAAATAGACCAAAATGAGCAAATAAGAAATTACACAAATGCCCTTCCGGGCTACATAAGCGACTAAATGCCCATAAGGGCAAAAGTGGAAAAACATCAAAATAAATACGCTACTACATAAAATGACAAAATACAAGTCATGCTCGTGGCCGTCGATCTCCGGCATCGAAAATGCTGACGATGTCCTCATCAATGGGTATTCAGGATGGGTTCGGGCTGAATGCAAAATTGACCCAGGTTCAATTCAACTAGCCCGAATCCGGCCCGATTTTGAAAACAGGTCAGAAATTTAGACCTGAACCAAACCCGTCAGGTTACCAAGTTGACCCGACCTTCTAGGTTACCAGGTTGACCCAACCCAACCCGACCTAATTTGCAAACGGGTGAGAGATCTCGTGTTGCACGCTCGTGCTACGAGCGTTGAGAGTGAGCTGCGCGACTACGAGCGAGAAAAGACTAGCGGGATCGCGCGAGTGCGCGGTTGCGAGCAAGCAAGCACGCAGGTGCGTCCATGGGGGCGTGTGAGCGGGTGTGAACAGTGCATCATGCACGAGAGCCCGAGGCAGCTTGCTAGGACTGCACGAGGCCGACAGTGGTGCTACGGCTGTGGGTGAGGGTGCATAGCGTGTGTTATGCGTGCAGGTACGTGATTGCACAAGCACGAGGGCGGTATAGCAGGACCGCATGGAATGCAACTAGCCTTGCAATGTGGGGCGAAGGGAACCAAGACTTGGGTCAATTTCGAGTTACTGAGTTGTCACGAACCCTACTTGATTTCTCAAATGGGTCCAAAAATGAAACCCGAACTTGACATGTTTGTAAAATGGGTCGACCAGAACTCAGATTTTTTGGGTTAGGTTCGGGTCTGGTCAATAATAGACACCCCTAAATCAAACCTTCTGTAAATTATCTTCAATCAAAATTAAATAACGATCGCATTATCTTTGTAGAATGATCAAACCACCTTCAAATCATGACTCAATGGTCTTCGAACCACGATCCATCCATATTCTCAACACGATCAATCAATAATCAAATCAGCTTCAAACCTATTATAGATACTTGAACTTCAAAAAGCAATCTATGGTCATCCCTTACTAGCGATATTTTGGTCCACAAAGAACTTTTGGGCATGTTTCTCAAAGAAAACAAACAACAAACATGTTTATCAGCACATAAGGTAAAATTCCCTACAAGAAATCTTAAAAAAAAAAATCATGGTTTGAAAACATACAAGTTTTACAATTTTCAATTAATTTCATTTATATAACGTATGAAAACATGATCACATTATGTTTGTTACTTTGTTATGAAATATCTATTTATCTTCAAACAATAATATTATAATTGTGAAAAAATAAAACTCCATTAATTCTACCCCCATCAATGTTCCACCAAATAAAGTAATCCTCCACCTTCCTTATTCAGTACATGTCACTTCAATGATCCAAAGGTTACTATTATTATATTATCAATACATAGACTAATATAATTATTTTATTATTATTATTCTACCTACTCATCAATCTATGAACTATTATAATTATTCTGCCTTAATTTTGTATGTTAATATCATAATCTCTCCTAAAATTGTATAAATTATATGTAAATGCAAGAATGAAATAGTCAATTAATTGTCTCCAATTCTGATCATGGTATCATAGTCTTAGGCCTTTTTTTAAACATTTCTATAAACCATGGCCTTCATCATTGCATTGCATAGAACTTGCTAGCATTTGTTGCTAAAAATCTCTTTTCAGTTCACCTAATATTCTCGTTTGTAGACTTGATCATTGCAGTCTTATCTCTATCCTTGTTTGCCGTTACAAATCATTACCATCACACTTTTACTTCCCATGGATCACAAATATATCCATATTCCTTTGGTATTTAGGTTCATTTGGAATCAAAACCAGCAACCAATATCCAACAAAAAAATTACAAAACATCAATTCAACATATCATTTGATTGGAATGAATTAACTCAAGTGGCCACAATTGATTCACACCTTGATGGTAAGAGAAAAACAATGTCAATTACTTGGTAAAAGATCTTAGCAAGGTGATGCTACATTTAATATTTGGGATGAATAGGACTCAATGCTGATCTTATGATTATGGAACTTCAAGGTTCCTGAAATTATCGACAAAAGCACTATGGTGCACATATAACAAGAATGCTTAGCATTCTTAAAAAAAGATGTTGCAGGCTTCATAAAAAGCCACGAAATCAAAGCTAGACAACACTAGGAGGAAGAGTAAAAGAGAAAACATATATAATGCATGTGAAAGAAGGAAACATCAAAGAGTCGTCCATTAACTTCAAGAAAAATAATATAAAAGTTGAAAATTTTATTGAATCACTAAATAGAATGCTTACAACAAATACCTATTATTTTGCATTTCCGAGCATTACCTCCTTCTCTCATGGCCTTAAAAATCTCAAAGATGACCAATCTTAGCAACAGGACTATCAATTCAAAAACTATATACTATATGACAAACTCTTAAAAACTAATTTCATATAATCCGTATTCTAGGAACAAGAAAATAACAATTGTCAATGGATCATTCATAATCAATACTGGCCAAGGAAACATTGTTATAAAAAAAGCCCTCGTACTTTGAAATGTCCTCCATCAAAAGTTAACAGCATAATAAAAATATAGTGTTGTATTCTACTATTCACACACTGTATTTCAGAAAAAGAGCACGAGGAGAACAATTGGACTTGCTGAAAATAAAAGGCCACTACCATCTTGAGGAATCAATGCCAAGGAAGCTTCAAACAACCTGTTATATTATCTTTTATTTCTGAAATCTCTAAATCCAATAAAAAATATAGCTCCAACATCTATATTTTGTCCATTCTTCTTATATTATTCTCAAAATTATTAATATTAAAGAATTTCATCGTAATATTTATAAATCAGCAAAATACAACAGTCCTAGTTTTTCAATAAGTAACACAAGAATTCAAAATCATTCTTCTCTCATTCATTGTAACATATGAAGGTCATCATCTACACCTAATATATCTGGGGCCTGGTGATTTGTATCATTTATTAATGATTGCAAATGTATGCCATTCAACTTTCTACAAAACACAACAAGTGGTGTAAGAATCATCCTTCCAATCTTCTTCAAAATGATCAAAAACCAGTTTAATGTTGACTCAAGTGATGGAATGCATGTTATCCATTTCAAGCTTGTATATCAATTTTTCTACAAATAGGTTATTTTTGCATAATCAGTCTCCATTATTTTTGCATCCATAAAAGTTCCACCAAGCCCAACAATCCTCCAACTTACTTATTCACCTTATTTCATCTCAATGATTAGTAGGAATATTATTGTCACCTCATCAAAGTATGAACTATTATAATTATTATGCAATTATTACTCTATCTATTCATCAATTTATACCATTGTAATTATTCTTCCCAAATTCTTAAAGTTTACTATTAGAGACTCTCCTAGGAATCTAAGATTATATAAATACTAAGCAAATGTTAGGATTAAATATTCACCCAATTATTGTCAATGAAACTAGGTTACAAATATATAGTATCTAATGGCAAGTTAAAACTAAAACTATTAAACTGTAGGTGTGGTTCACTATTCAAGGTGTCTTAGAACTTTCATGACAAAATATTGTTGTAAATAGTGTTTTACTTTAAGAGAGATGTTTTTATCACTCACAATGAGTAAAATGTATCAGCATAAACAACCAGCATGATTGAGACTACTGATTTATGCCTGAGAAAGTTGGAATATTTAGTGATGCTACCATGAAAGCCAATCTCGGTAAAAACCTTGCAAAATTTTCAAATCAAACAAGAGGGCTCTATTTAACATGGATATGACCTCCTTGAGCAAACATATGTGATTCCCCCAATGAGTTACATACCCATATGGTTACTCTACATGAATTATCTCATTAAGATCATTGTAAAAAAAATGCATTACTTACATTCATTTACAGTATATATTGTCCTTGATTGATTGATGGCCACATATAAAAAAATTTGGATGAAGTTAAGCCTAACAACTAGGGAGAAAGTGCCAAAATAACCTATCTAACAAAATATGTGAACACTCCAGCAACCAACCAACCAACCTTTGTACTACTCAATCAAAGTATGATAGCAAGTAGGGCGGAAAACAAGTTAAGTCGAGTCGAGTCCAACATCTACCTAATTGATCTAAGCTTGTTTAGATCTTACTGAACTCAAGCAGTCAAGCTTGTTTACTAAGCTCGAGCTCTGCTCTTTAAAAAACTTATAGGCTAAAGCTCGGCTCGATTGCTCAAGCTCGTTTGGAAAGCTTGAGTTTGACTTGATTGTTGAGCTCGATTATTTAACTTTAAATTAAAATTTTCAATTTTTTATGAATTTTTATTTTTAGTATAGAATTAATTTACAAAGGTTAAAACATAGTATATAATGTTAATTTAAATTAATTATTAAATATATTACAAGTTAATGGAGTGGCTCGACGAGCTTTCGAGCCGAACCAAGCTGAGCTCAAGCTTGGACTCATTTAATATAGGAGCTCGAGTATAGGCTCTAACACAAATTTGTGGCTCTATAAGCACGACTTGTGAACTTATTAACAAGTCGAGCTCGAGCCGGCTCGGCTCACTTTCACCCCTAAAAGCAAACAACTAGAAACAAGTAATTGGTTTAACTCCATAAGACGGAACAATCAAATCCAATGCTTATATGACAACAAAGTATAAAAATCCTCTCAAATGTTAAAACTCAAAACATTTTTCCATAAAGAATTTTGTAGCACTTCTAAATATAACTTGGATATCAATACAAATGATAAAGACATAATAAATGTATAGAACGAAGGAAATAAATGATCAAACAACATGTACATGGGTATGGGATGAGCAATATTTTGTTTTTTTTTTTCCTTTAATAAGGTAATTAGAAAACGTAGATCATAGAGCACATCATTAGGAGTAAGCCTGGTAGAATTTGAAAATGTTGATGAAGGAGCTATTCTCAAAGGGTGATCAAGATAATCACTAAATATTTAGGGTAGGGTAATGAAGGGAGGCGAGGTATCCGATCTACTCATTGGAAGAATTTAAGGAGGGTTTGCTGAAACGATTCCGAACTATTCGGGAAGGAGACCTCTACGAGTAGTTCTATACCTTAACTCAGGAGGGGGACAGTTATGAAGTATTGAGAGAAAGTCTCGCTGTTGTCGGGGAGATTAAGAAAATCTCTGAGGAAGGATTAGAGGGGAATTTCATAAAGGATCTTAAGGAGGACACACGGGCATAGCTCAAGTTACAGAGGCCTAGAGGGCTGAGAGAGACTGTGAAGCTAGTACAAAAGGTGGAGGAGCAGTAGAGGGAGAAGGCCAACAAGAGCAAACACATGGGAGGAACTTATAGGAACACCACTACTACCTTGGCATCAAGGACTCAGACGGTATCATTTCAGAGGGAAGCACCTTACGAGAAGAGCACTAGAGTTCGTCCTGGAGGTAATTTCAAACGCCTCACAGAAGAAGAAGTGCAGGATCGGCAGGCAAAAGGGCTATACTTCAAGTGTGATGAGAGATTTACACTCGGGCATAGGTGCAAGAATCGAGCCTAAGTCTTAATGGTCTATGAAGGGGAAGAGGAGAGCGGGGATGAATTGGAGGGGGTTGTAGAGGAGGCGAAGAAGTTATGTTTAGATGTGGCGGAGGTGTCTCTAAACTCTGTGGTAGGATTTACCACATATCACACCATAAAAGTGAGGGGACAAATTGGGGATCAACCAATGGTGCTCTTAGTGGATAGTGGAGCCACTCATAACTTCATCTCCAATCGGGTCATGGACCAGTTAGGATTGAAGCTAGTGGATACAAGGAGTTTTAGAGTCATGATGGGGACAGGAAAGGTAGGGAGGAGCAAGGGGATTTGCAAGGGGTTGGTGCTAGAGCTCCAAGGCTTACAGATAGTGGAGAATTTTCTTCTCTTGGAATTGGGAAGCACTGAACTCATCCTAGGAATGAAATGGATACAAACTATTAAAGAGACAAAGGAGGATGGGAAATCTTTGACTATGAAGGTGAAAGATGGAGGGAGAAAGGTGGTGCTGCGATAGGATGCTAGCTTATGCAGGACCATGGTATCACTCAAAACCATGGTCAAGGCAATACAGAGAGCAGGACAAGGCTATTTGGTAGAGCAGGAGAGGCAGACCAGATCCCTAAAACGACTAGCAACCCCCCCCCACCCCTTCCCCACGGTGAGCACACATTGCAATTTCGTCATGAAAGATCAGCATTCGACCTTACTGGTACCCGCAGATCCAAAATGATGAGATCGAGAGGCCCATCAGACAGTTGCTGGAGGCAAGGATTATTAGACCCAATGTGAGCCCTTTTTCTAGTCCTGTGTTACTGGTAAAAAAGGATGGCAGTTAGAGGTTCTGCGTAAGATTATAAAGCTTTAATAAGGAAACTATGTTGGACAAGTTTTCTATCCCTGTGATTGACAAGTTGTTAGATGAACTATTTGGGGCAACCATCTTCTCAATGATTGACCTGAAATCGGAATAACACCAGATCAGTATGAAACTAGGGGATGTGCACAAGATTGCTTTTAGAACTCACGAAGGTCACTACGAGTTTTTAGTGATGACTTTCGGCCTTGTCAATGCTCCAACCAATTTTTAGTCACTCATGAATCGGATTTTCAATCCTATCTTAAAAAATTTGTCTTGGTGTTCTTCAATGGCATCCTGATCTACAGTCAAACGGAGGCAGAGCATATGGAGAACCTGAGGATGGTGTTGGAGACATTGAGAGAGCACAAGCTGTATGCCAACCTAAAGAAATGGTCGTTTGCACAACCACAGGAAGAGTACTTGGAACATGTGGTGACCAAGGCAGGGGTAATAGCTGACAAGTCCAAGATTGAGGCTATGCTAATGTAGCCTTTGCCTAAGAGCCTAAGGGAGCTGAGAGGACTCTTAGGCCTCACCGGGTACTACCAGAAGTTCGTGCAAGGGTATGGCATGATAGCATGGTCATTAACTGAGCCGTTGAAAAAGGGGAGAAGGCTACACAGGCTTTCGAACAATTGAAGAAAGTAATGACTAATATACTGGTGTTATAACTTCCTGACTTCAACAGACCATTTATGGTGGAGACATTGCATAAGGATATGGACTGAGGGCGATACTCATGCAGGATAAGCGATTGATCACATATTTCAGTTAGCCGCTCATAGCCAGGGCAAGGCTCAAGTCAATGTACGAGAAATAACTGAAGGTAATTGTCTTGGCTATTCAAAAATGGCAACCCTATTTATTGGGCAACACTTCCCAATCAGAACATATCAGAGGAGCCTGAAGTATTTGCTAGAATAATGGATGGTCATTAAAGAGCATCAATGATGGCTATCCAAGCTACTAGGATATGATTTTGAAATTCAGTGCCGTCCGGGTTTAGAAAACAAAGCAGCTGATGTCTTATTTAGGAGAATTGATGAGCCTCAATTAGCAGCTTTGCCAGTACCCCTAGTCCTAGATTGAAAAAAGTTGAAACAGGAAAGTGAACAGGATGAGAGACTAAGAAAGATATCAGAGATGAGTTACTGCAAAACTTGGATAGTCATCCTGGCTATACGCTGAGAGGAGTCCAACTGCTATATAGGGAAGATTTGTTCTATCGAAGGGATCTGGATACATTCCCAAGCTGCTACAGGAGTTTCATGGGAGTGTAGTGGGAGAGCATTCAGGAGCACAGAAAACCTATAGTTGATTATCAGCAAAATTATATTGCATGGGGATGCGTCGTGATGTATAGGATTGAGTAGCCAAATGCGACATGTGCCAAAGGCACAAGTACCTAGCCATGTCGCCAGCAAGGTTACTACTACCCCTAGCCCTACCGAAGAGGGTATGGGAGGAGGTGATGATAGATTTTATCAAAGGATTGCCACGATCCGAGGGATTTTTAGAGATACTAGTAATAGTGGATCGTTTGAGCAAATATGAACACTTCATTCCATTGAGGTGGTGCACTTGCATGGAGTTCTAGAAGCCATTGTGACAAACTGGGACAAGGTGTTCCTTAGCCACTTTTGGATAGAGTTGTTTCGGTCACAGAGGATAGTTTTGAAGAGAAGTACAACCTATCACCCCCGACAAATAGCCAAACAGAAGTGACCAACAAAAGCATAGAGACATATTTGAGATGTTTTGCATCCGACATGCCAAAGGGTTGGGCAAGGTGGCTTGCTTGGACAGAATAACACGCCTGTGTCCAGTGTAGAGCAGTACCTAGAGGAGAGGGACAGGGTATTATCTGAGTTCCAGGGACATTTGTTGAGAGCCCAACAGATCATAAAGAGGAAGGTTGATGAGCACAAGAGAGAAGTAAACTTTGAGCTCGAAGATATGGTTTACTTAAAATTGAGACCCTACAGGCAGAAAAAATACTAGCTAGAAGGAAGAATGAGAAGTTATCCATATGATACTTTGAACCTTATGAGATTTTGATGTGCATTGAAGCAGTAGCCTATCGCTTAAGGCTACCACCCTCATCAGCTTTGCACACAGTCTTTCATGTCTCACAGTTGAGGAAGGTGATAGGAGAGCATTTACCGTCATCGGTACTTCCGACTTTGAAGGAGGGCATGGAGGCCATTTTGGAACCTCTAGAAGTAGCGAAGATGCATAGAGGGGAGATCGGGACACGAGAGATGCTAATCAAGTGGAAGGATGTGCCTGAGCAAGATGCCACATGAGAGCCATACAAAACAATCAGAAGATAGTTCCTGACTTTCCACCTTGAGGGCAAGGTAGATTTTGAGAAGGGGATTATTTTTATGGGGGATACAATCAGTCGGCCCAATCAATTGGCCTAACTGGGGCCGGTTCAGCAAAACCAAGCGGGCAGAGCTTGGGCTAAACAGGCAGCAGGTTCGACCCCCCTTGTGGAACCTAACAAAGCTTTGATTAAATATACTATGAGAGGAAATAAGGAGGAAAATAAGAAAGGAAAGAATTCTATTTTTGAAATAGAGAAAGAGAGGGAAATTAATTAAGGATGGAGGCTACTTTTTGGGGGAATTAGGGAGTTTAATGGGGGCTGATTCTAGGGTTTTGTTTTTCATGTTTTGTTTGGGTATTTGCTATAGTTTTTTCTAGAGCTTCCTCTTGAGAGCTTCCTAGCAGCGTCTAGGTCAAGCGGGAGAGACGATCTACCTCTCTAATCATCGATCATTATATATAACTTTGGTATTGGAGAATTTATACATAAAATCAGCTGTCATTTCTCAATTTCTGTTGTTTTTATTATCCTTTCTTGTTAATTTCATATTCAAGGCAAATCACAGTCCTCCTGAGTGATAGTAACAAAGTATAAGGAGAAAGCACCAAAAGGAGTAGGCAAGGCTAGATTGATTGTGGAAGCATGTTAGGCAGTGGAGGGATAATTGAACATTTTCTCAAAGGTGGAGGTAATGGAAAGTTTTCATTGTTGAGCAACTAGGTAAGAACTGAGTCATGAGTAGTTGGATGCTTTTCAACTTGTAAACTTGATGGTATCATAAAAATCCATAGAAGCATCAACGTGCTGGAGCTTATTGTGTGAAATGACAAGAGTGATAGGCGTTATACATAGGAGATAATTTGTGCAATAGGAACAAATAGGCTGTCATGAACATGGCCAGAGCAAGAGCAAGGTGGGTGAATGTAGCAAGTTGTCACAAGTGAAGCTAAACGTAGGAGAAGGTAGAGGGGAGGTGAGATCAATCAAAGAGCAGGGAGCATTGGCTAAGATTAGACTAAACCTGCTCTAGATCATGTTAGAAGGAAAATGTCTTTATGTTCTATCTTATTCACTAGAGAAATCTTCTAGTTATAATGAATCTAATATTATAAGAAACACCCAAATAAACAAACACACTCGCCAAATATAGAGAACTTCCTAATATGATATTTTACTACACTAATAGTGACAAATTACAAAATCATACAAACCAAAACAAGCACTAGTACTGTCGATGCAAGAGAACAAACCAGAAACATAAAAATAACTCCGCAAAGACAAACACAAACAGAATGCAATGCAATACATAGGCATGATTTGCATTAGAATCGCCGGGCCAACCAAAGCACAATTAAAAAAAGCAGATATTGTAGTTCAAGGAATTTACTGGTTCGGAAAGAAAGAAGGCCTACGTAGGTGTTCAGCTGGCGGACAAAACTCGAGAAGTTGTTGTGCTTAAAGTGCTTGGGAAGAAGATCTCTTGAGAACTCCGGCACGTTCCATACCACAAAGCTATTGTTCCCCGGACCCCATGAAACGATTGAATCAGTCGCCGGGTCATCCACCATGTCGTAGGTCTTGCTCAGGAACGGCGGAGGCGCGCTCACATTCAAAGTCGCGTTCACCACGGGCGCCGGCGCCGGAGCCCCCACAGTCATCCCTTCACCACCAACAGCGGCTGGTACTCCTTCCATGTCTTCGTTCATCGGATTAAAGAGGTCCGGAACTAGGGCTTCCAGAGCGTGACCAATCTAGACGGAGAGCGGAGGGGAGGAATTGTGAAATCGATCATGAGGAGGGTTCTATAAGCAAAGAAAAAGGAAATAAATGATAGAGAAGATTACGGCAATGGTGGAAGGAAAAGCGACGAATTGAGAAGCGACGGAGGCTACACCGCGGCGACGGGGGAAATAATTTTAAATGGGACGAAGGACGACCGCACGAAAATTACCCGTCGGTATATCGTTTAAAGAACTGTAAAGCCCTTATATCGATGGATGAAACATGAAATGAAGCGTGCATCAGCGTTTGGACTTTTGCCGTGATGCGGTGCAGAGAATGATGGGAGTAGGGGCATAAGTGAGCCGAATTCGATTCGGCTCGAATTTGACTCGTTAATGAGCTCACGAGCCGAGCTTATCGAGCTTCGAGCTCGAGCTCGAGCTCGAGCCTATAATCGAGCTCGTATGATAAACGAGCTCGAGTTCGAGCTCAACCAGACTCGACTCGAAAGCTTATCAAGCTACTCGATATAATTATATATAATATTATTTTTTTATAATATTTGAAAGCATATTTTATAAAATAACCTAACAGCAGCTACAGTTTTTCAATCGAGCTCAAGCTTTTCAAACGAGCTCGAGCTTTCGAGTCGAGCTCTGAGCTTTGGTTTTCCTAAACGGTCGAGCTCGAGCCCACTTATCGAGCTTCGCAACCATCTATGGGAGGTCCAGGCTAGGCGGAAATGTAGTTGAGTCGAGTCGAATATTTGCCTTATCAAGCTGGGCTCGGTTTGTCAAATCCATTAGATGAGCTCGATCTTTGCCTCGAGCTCGACTCTTAAGGAAATAAACCAGCAAGCGCCGGCGTTGACTCGGAAAGCTCACTCGTTTGAAAAGCTTCGAGCTTGAATCGAGCTCTGACTTAAAAAACTATAACTGGCGGTTAGTTTTTTTTATAAAATTAAAAGCTTTTTTCCAAATATTTAATAAAAAACAATAAAAATAATATATAATAATATAATCAAGAGCTTTGCATAAAGCTTTGAGTCGGGTTGAGCTTGGCTCGTTTAATCCTTAATTGAGGCTCGGAGCCGACTCTTTACGAAATTCCAAGCTCGAAGCTTGACTTCGAAAGCTCGAGCCGTTTGAAAAAGCTCGAGCTGAGTTCGAGCTCGATTGAAAAACTAGTACTGCGATTAGGTTTTTTTATAAAATAAGCTTTCAAATATTATAAAAAAATAATATAATATTATAATATATTCCTGATTTTAGAAATTCATATCTATTCATAGATTTTGTCAAATTTTTGTGACAATCAAAATGTCATTATTATCTTTTTTTTATTTTGGGGTATTAGTTAGTTTTACATAAAATGGTAATTTTATTAGATGTAAAAATTTTAAAATTTGGAATAACTTAATTTTTTTAATTAAAATTTTAAAATAATATTAATTTATGTATTCAATTTTTTTAAAAATGAACCTTAAATAATTTAAAAGTGAATATCTAAAATTGAATATAAGTATTGATTTATTGAGAAATTATTCATTACAAAATATTTATTAATTTATTATAATTAGTATTTTATTTTGATTGTTTTTATTTTTCAACATTTATTTTATTCAAAATAATAGTATAATTTATGTAATTTAATTTTATTTCGTTTTATTATTTCCTTGGATTTGAGAAAACAACAAAAAATTAAATATAAAAAAAGAGAAAAATTTAAGAAGAAACAACATTGTAACAACAATAAGAACATTCTATTAAAAACCACATTCAGACAAACCCGAACGTACAGATCCATAAAACTGAATAACTTAAATGATAACAAACACAAATTATATTCAAAACACTTAACTAACACACTTAAGGAAGTTATTGAAAAAAAAAGCCTTCAAAGATTCTTGAACACGATGGGCATGCAAGCTTGGAGTTTGGATTGAATTGGGCAGCAATTGAATTTGTGCTGAAAGCAATGTTGGACATATTGTCAGCCTGATGCATTGAGAAACTCCTTCCTCTTTCTACATGGCATAACAATAAGATTCTCACATGTTTGAATGAGGAATGCATCAGCCACTAGATGCTATTTATGGTAAAGAATATAGCATCTATATCCATACTAAAAAAATCACTTCCATTCATTATGGTATAACCCCTTATCAGCTTTCGTTTTATTTATTACAGACTTTTTCCATTTCAAGTCTTCAATCTACCTTCTACCTAGACCATGCAATGATTTAGCTGTAGAGAGAGAAAGACTAATGGGGAGATTGAAAGAGAGGGAGGAACTAATGGGGAGATTGAAAGAGAGGGAGGAATGACTTTCCATTGTGGACGGAATGATGAAAGCTCAATGTTTTAGTGGCTTAACAGAGCAAAGCTGCTCTAATTTTTTGTAATTCTTATTTTTAAAGTTATTTAGTAATCTAGAAAAGCCACTGACATCTTTTTTTGGACACATGAAAAGCATCATTAGTTTGTTTTCCCCTTTTACTCGTCACTCACAACTCACGACCTTGAGCACTGCTTTTATTTTTCATTTCGCTCCTCTCTTGCCCCCAAACGAAGACCGCGCACGACAGATGTTTGTGTCTTTTAAGCTCTAAGAGTCATGCTATTTGCATTCTTAATTTTGATCTTACAACTCCTCTTGGCTCCAATAATGAGACAACTAACAAAACTATTCTAATGTATTCTAATCTTTCCAATGAGACGACAAACAAAACTATTTTTAACTTACCCCCCACCCCTGAACGAAATTTTTTGCTCTGCCACTGGCTATATCAATCGTTGGGTTGTCCACAATCACCGCAAATGATGCATCTTCACGGCATCCAATTTCAGCATATCTAGCTTTCATAATGTTAATCAGCGCAACATATCCCAATTGTTCCTAAACCTCTTTTGCATAAATTTTCAACCTGCCTCACTCAAATCGACTCCATCCCTGCAATAGGGAATCTCCATAATTTGACTCGTGTATGCCCTAATATCTCTGTAAGAGCCGACATTTACCACCAGTATATGAAAAATCATATTTTTGAAGTCTTTCTCTCTTTCATCTCTGTAACAACACAAAAGACAGTGGCCGTATGCTCATATTGAATACATATATTTACAAAATAATGAGAATACTAAATTTGAAGACATTAACAGTGATCATTAAATTAATTTAATCTCAAGATAGATAACTATTTAGTCTATAAAATTTTTCAGAATAATTTATTTATTTTATAACTATTAACAAATTATAAACTTCCTCAAATCTTAAATTTTTTACACTTCTATCATATTGATCGAAATTAAAATTGAAAGAAGTAATAGGAAAATACACCCAAATATTTCTAACAAAACACAACAACACAAGAAACCTCAAAACACTTCCTTCTACATTAATACACGGTGCATTTCAATTTTTTTTTCCATATCTACACTTTCATTAACAAAATGAATGAAATAGATTAAAAACAAGGCTTGCAAACAAACCTCACCTAATGAGATCATGAAGCCGGATTCGAGGGAGACGAAGTGGGAGCCGAACTGGAAATGCGCCGAATGAGTTAGGGCACATCATTTTCAAAAAAAATTCGGATTTAATGAAATCACTGCTTCAACGGGCGATTTACATTCACATGTGTGTGTATGTGAAATTTCCAATTAAACAGGCACTTATGCCTTTTTTATTTTTTAAAATGATGCTTAATTACCTAATTACAGTACTAATGATACTTAGTCTAAAAATTTTCCCTTTAAGCAAGTAAAATTTAACATTTTTAGATTGAAAATTTTAACTTGATAATCTTCGCAATTTTGAAAATAAAGAAAGTATATGGGGTTTTTTTTTTTTAATTTGTCTGAACTTTCTTTTAGATCACATTATATTTAATAATGAAAAATCATATTTTTGAAGTCAAAATATATAGAAATGTTACGTCATGGAATATTCACGGCGTTAGAAAAATATGTAGTTTAACGTCTTAGTTTTATATGAAAATCCATCAAACATATAGATAAATAGCAGGGGCGTAGAAATTATAAGAGACACCAGAGTTTTTGCATAGAAACCCCTGAAATGAGAAAAAGTCACGGGGCCTTGTCCAGTTTAAATGAATCCACTTGTGTTTCTAGTCAATTAAAAATAATGCCCTTCCTTGGGAGGAAGGCCTTGGCCCAATACATCATATAGAGTGCATTATGTGGTAGAAGTTGGAAAAATTAGTGCTGACATATTTGTTTGGTCGGCATGACCATAATCAGTGAGCGATGTAGGTGAGAAGAGCATAGTCGAGTAATGGAGGTAGAAAGACTGTAGTCAAATGACGAAAGTTGGAGAGACTATAGTCTAAAGATGGTGGTCAGAGATATCGTAATTATTGGGCAACAGAGATCAGAAGGACTGTAGTTGGGCGACAACGGTCAAAAGGACCATTGTTGATATGTGACGGAGGTCGAAAAGATCGCAGTCGAGCGAAGGTGGTTGGAAGGACCATATTTAAGGGATGAAGGTTATAAAGACCATAGTCGGGCGAAGGTGGTCAAAAAGACCATAATTGATTGGTGAAGGTGTTCAAAAATAATTTATTATAGTGATAGCATCAGTTGGTGGGTGAGCATAAATACAGCATTAGTTGGTGGCCGGGCAGATTTCCAACGACAGCTGGTGGCACTACGGAAAAACATGCAATTACCGTCGGACGTTCCGGCGGATATTTTTTCTTCAAAAAGTATGGCGTTAACACCGTCGTATTTTGCGCCTGAAAAACAACGTCGTTATTTCTGGCGGAAAGAGCGCTGGTAGTTTTCCAACTCTTAACACGCCGGTGTTGACGTCGGAAAATACAAGAATTTCAATTTGAGCGGCGGATTTTATGAAAAAAATATACCAGCGCATGTACCGGCGGATAAGAGGACGATCATTTTAAAGTTAACGATTTGTTATCGGCGCAATAGACGCCAAAAAACTTTATGGCGCAAAAGACGCTGAAATTATAGCCAGCAAAAGCCCTATTTTCGAACCCGAGTCGGTCTGGCTGCTCATTTTCTTTTGCCATTTCTCTAGCATCTTCGCTCTTCTCTCGTCTCCGCAGCGTCACCTCACCCTAGATCACCATCGTCGAGGCTTATGGACATTCACGCGACGTCGCCGACGATCACCGCCTTCGTCGCTGGCGAAAGGAGACTGGTTTGGCAAAAATCCACCGTGAGTTTCCAAAGTTTTCTGCCTCCTTATTTCATCTATTGTAAGATTTTTCTTCATGTAATTTGTTATTAGACATTTTCTAGAGGATGTGCCTTCGTGTTTGGTTTTGCTTAAGTTGTTCTTTTTGTCGATAAGTTTCTCAAAACCAATTTGGATTCATGCCGGGTAGGTCTATTATGGAAGTCATACATTTATTGAGAGGTTTGATGGAGAAATATAGAGAGAATAAGGAGGATCTACATATGATATTTATTGATTTAGGGAAAGCATATGATAAAGTTCCAAGAGGAGTGCTATTGAGAGTTCTTGCAAAAAGAGAGTTAATAGCGCTTATATTCAAATCATTAAAAATATGTATGCATGAGCTATTACTTGTGTTAAAAGTAGTTTCCTATTTCGGTTGGATTACATGAAGGATAAGCCTTAAGTCCATATCTTTTTACTTTAGTCGTAATGTTCTCACTAGACATTTACAAAAGGATATACGTTGGTGTATGCTTTTTGCTGATGATATTCTTTTTGTTTATAAGACTAGAGATGTAGTTGAAGGTAAACTTGAATTATGGAGGTCAACCTTAGAGTCTAAAGGTTTTTTCTCTAATCTTATCTAACATTGGAGCTATTCCAACCTTTTCATATATGTATATGCTCATTTCGTATACTATCTGTAAGGATCAAGCCACTCATCCACCTAAGCATCCTCATCTCTACAACACTTAACTTAGTATTATGCTTCCCTTTTAATAGCCAACATTCGGCACCATAAAGCATTGCAGGTCTCACCAGCATCTTATAGAATTTTCCCTTAAGTTTGAGGGAGACTTTTCTACCGCACAATAAGCCCGATGCATTCCTCCACTTCAACCATCCAACTTGAATTCTACTGTTAATATCCCCATCAATTTCAGCATCACTTGAATTATATTGTTAATATCTCCATATATTCAGTTTTAGATATACTCAAATGAAAACCTTTATACTCTAAAATTGACATCCATAATTCGAGTTTACCTTCAAGTCCCTCTCACTAGGTCTATATGACGAGAATATAATTAAGGAAATCACAAGCTGATTGGCAATTTCAGTTGCAAGCACAGATACAAATGCAGATACAGGAGCAACACAATCAGTTGTTGGATGAAATGCACAAAATGAGGGAGCAGTTGAGTGGAAAAGAGCTAGCTCCAGCTGAGGATGAGTTCACGGATTCAGAGTAGTTTAGTTTTTTCAATGTCATATGAACTTTTTTAATTTTTTGAATCTGTGTTATTGAACAATCTGTGATGTTTTTAATATTAGTTGGTTGATGGTATTGAACAATCTGTGTTAATGGACTTTTATATTTTTAAGTATTTGTTGAAATTCTTGAGATATGATGTGTAGATATGTGTTGTGGAACTATTATTGTATGTATTTGTATATGTTTGCAGATGTAGAAATCCGATTGTTACCTGGGAAGGCAATTTTTTTTTGTTATTGCTACAAGTTTCCGGTAGATTTGGTATCGGTGGTTCACCGGAAACGACGATATAATAAATATCTGTATCATTTTTGGCGTTTTATGCCCGCCAGAATTACCGGCGAAAATGTGTCGGTAACAAGCTGTAGCATTAGTTACGACGTTCATTACGGCGTTTTATCCGTCGGAGTTTCCGGCGGATAAGTACGCTATAATTTCCAGCGTATTTAACACCGAAATAATCAGCTAATAAATGTCATTTTGTTAACCCATTTTTCGCTGGTAATGTGTCGGAACGTACGTTAGAAAAATTACAGGCATCTTATATCTGTCGAAAGACATTTTCCGATGCGCACCAAACCGATGTATGAAATTCTGACGGAAATGCGCCGGAAACCCAGTCTTTCCATCGTATTTTATGTATTACCGGTGGATTTTGTCCGCCGGTAATACCGGGTTTTCCTGGAGTGTGGTCAGGTAGAAGTCTGATGGCAATCAATGGTCGGCGAAAGTCTGACGACGATCGATGGCCGAGAGGCAGTCAAGGAGTTGTCTAGTGGCAAGAGAACTCTGATTTCTCTTCCTTCACTTCATTCCTCCCCCCTTCTCACCCTCTTAATGAAGAATGATGGGTCTATTTATAGTTTTTTGGGAGTAGCATGGCTAATAAATATGAAGAAAATCAAGGGCAGGTTGGGAGTGGTTCAAATTGATGACTGATATATTTTTCCTTGATCATGAATCATTTATTGAGTATTTATGATGTCAAATAAATGATCTTAGGCTCGTTAGATTTGTCTCATCTATCCACTCTATTCAATTATAAGCATATCATATTTTAAATTTATTTGGTTGTCTAATTTATGGTTTGAATCTTCTAAATGTGCTTCAAGTCCTTAATTTTAACCCATTTGGGCTCGAAATTAGATTGAATTTGGTGTCATTGGGCTCATCTTTTTGAGACATTCAATTCGACTGTATTTTTGTTGAATTTGGAGTTTGAATGGTTATGGATTTAATTTTGAAGGTTTTCAATACGAATTTTCCTCGAGATTCGTGCTTGGTCAAGATTATTTTTTGATGATATATCAGTTGCCCCCCTAGTTTCAGATGTCGAAATCAGCGAAGTCAAAAAATATGTGTTGGAGTGATTCAAATCATTCTAATGCAAAATTATAATTTTTGGGTAATTTTGAGATGCGATTGATCCCTAAACGTCAATGTGGATCTCCTTTCGAGGCTGTGAATCAAGAAAAATACCCTTAATTATAATTTTAGGCTATTCTAAGGTCAACATGTTTATCAGGACTAAATTTATTGAAAAATTATGCTCCATAATTTTAAATATTGCTCAAAATTGACTATAAAGACTTCGTTGAGCTTTGAAAGGGCCTAAATTGAGTTCAAAATATATAAAAAAAAAATCCAAGGACCCAAAAAATGTCCAAATGGGATTGTCCTAGCACCAACGCACCTAACGAGGATGCATTCATGCATGCATACATTGCACCCTATTTAACTTTTTTATGAAAAGGCGGTTATTATAACCGCCTGCTATATTATCTATGGTGACTATTATAATTGCCATTTTTCTTGAATAAAGTGTTTTTTTAACAAAGAGAATTTTTTTTTCAAAAAACTAAAAAATTGTTATATAATTAAATATTCTTATTCTTTAATATTCTTAAAATTATTGCAGTCCATGACCCATAGCCTAAGATTTTGATGTTGATAAATAATGTCGTTTGAATTACTATTCCCTGAATACTTTTGATTTCTACTCTTGTCTATGAGTACTAATATTTCAGGGAGATCACAAGTTACTCAGGACAACAAGAAGACTCAAGACTGAGTGGAGTAGTGTGTAAGTTTATAATATTATAGTTTTTCATTTATTTTTTTTTCTTTTCTTGAGTCTGACCATAAATTGCATGAAAGACCAAGCAACCATGCACCCACATAGGGGGAGAGAGTTTTAAAAATAGAAAATTTTCTATTGATGGTACTATACGAGATTATATCGTACTGTACAATCTGATCTGGATGAAATGAATATCTGTGAACAGGTCATACTGTACGATAGATATTGCACTGTACTATGTGTTACGAATAAAAAAAACCCTAGCCGCCATATTAATTTAAGTAAGTTTAATAACCATTCGTATAATATGACTCAATTCATACTGTATGATTTATTTTGAATACTTACTTAAATTAACCCCAAGATTAGTGCATAAATCAAGGATTAATTTCTAATTAGTTATCATATTATATGACATGGGTCATACTGTACAATCAACCGAGGCTATTTTTAATCATGCCGGACTTCGTCTTGGACGAGCCCTTGATTTTGACTAATCTTACTGTGAAACGTAGATCGTACCCTATGATATACAGAGATGAGTTTTCATTATCCCAGCAATCGTCCTATACGAATAGAAGGATTTCACATATCGAACGATACTAGTTTGGATCGTACTGTACGATTATATTTAGAACTTTTTGCCTGTCTGTAAACCTTCATACCAGGGTGATGTTTGTTTTACTATTGTACTGTATGATATTGGATAGTACTGTACGATAGTAACGGCTAATTTGAAATTTTAAGGGTTTTTTTTTATCTCGTTTTAAGTATCAAAACATCTATTTTTTGGGAGTAACTGTGAGAGAGGAACGTTATTTTTGAGAGGGATTCCTTGGGGGAGAACTCTAGATAAGATTTTAGGGTTTGAGAGAGGAAGGAGAAGGTGGGCCTCGTGAGGGAGGAGTGTGAGGGAGATTACATGATTGCTCCAAACTTGCTGCACTTTGTTCCTTTTATGGCCCGAGAAGATCTTATGGGATGTTCTATGAGGGGGAGACTCTTCTACATCCGTGTCCTCTAAGGTACTCTGCCTTCTTCAGGAGGGAGAAAAATGAGAAGGTACGCTGCCATTGTCAGGAGGGTGACAAAGCGCTTGGCACTCCGCCACACCGGGTTGGTGAAAGTGAGGTTTGTAAGGGCTTCTCCGCCTTGCCGAGGGGGAAAAAGGAGAACTATTTTTTTGTAGAGAAATTTTTGGAGTGGAGGACTCCGGGGAGTGGATGTAGGTCAAGTGATCGAACCACTATAAAATCTCTGGTGTTATTCTTCCTTTACTGTTTTTTCTTGCACTTTATTTTCATTACAATTGCTTAGTAGAAATCATTGTGAAATTTGTTTTTGCAAATTGAGTATCAAGGAATCGCTTCCGCATTATTTAAATTTTCCTTTTTAAATTTAAAAAACACAAAAAATTTAGAATTCCTGTTTAGGTTTTTTTTTTTATTGCAACAATTTTTTTCCAATTCAACAACCCCCCCCCGGCGCGTCTTGGTGCATCTCATAATTTCAAAAATGTGCTTATTCTTAGAACATTCATTGAATATTCTCATAATGATTTTTAGAAAATTCTTATTCTTGTAGAATATTCCTCCTCCCCTCTCACCTTGTATTACCCCCCCCCCCGAGGGGCAAGGGAAAATTTGCACCATTTCTTCTTTTCCTCCAATCTTCTTACAGTAGAGGCCTTCCACTATCTTGAATAGGTTGCATCCCCTATTAAGTACAAGTTCCCATTTTGGTATAGAAGGAACTTTCTCCTCCTTTCCTCTTCTTTTCTTTTAGATTTCTTCTAACATTAGAGACATTCCACTATTTGAGATAGATGTCATCTTCTATCAAGCTTTAGTGCTCCTCTTTTGTATAGAGGGAACTTTCTTCTCTTTCTATCTTCTTTCATTTTGGATTTCTTCTCAAATTGGGGGCATTCAATTGTATGAAATATGCAACATCTCCTATTAAGCTTCAGTGACCCTCTTTTATGTATATCTTGATGAGAGTTTACTCTGTCAATTGACTGCACTTGGCAGAAAAAGATCAATTACATCTAACATTCGAGGGTGATTTGAAAATATATGGCAACAATAGCACATGGGAGGAGAACCAATAATTATTTATACTCTAATAAAATTTTGACGACGATTTAGCTGAAGTGCAACAGTTGTCGATGGCCAGGTCGAGTCCGATAGTGATTGGTGGCCAGGTGGAAATCAAGCGACAATCAACAATTAGATGGAAGTTTGGTGATAGTCAGCAGCCAGGCGGTGCACTGATGGCACTAATTAGAGGGTATGCTTCTAGTAATAATTAAGCGAGGGGCAATGATGACTAATATGAGGAGAAGGGCTAATGGTGACCATCAGGTGAAGGGTGGATGGTGAAAATGTTATTACATTTTATTGAAGGATGTAGGCAACCATGGTAACGGGAGGCGAATAGTGAACAACCTGATGGAGGTGGTTGAGTGGTGTACTAATTGTAGCAGTCTAACAAGATACTAAAAATTCTAAATAATTGAAGGCCCATGAGTGCTCTGATCCTTCCTTGATTAAAGAAATGCTTTATTTTGTTAGAGATATTATACCGATGGAGGCTAAAGGTAGATATCCAGATTGATAGGATCAAACATTATGTCTATCTCAATAATCTAACAACATACACAAGTTGCCAATTAAGTGGAAGCCAGTGGTTTACAAGGAGGTTTTTTATCTCCTTAATTTATTACAGTGTACGAGATGATGTCAATGTAATTTTAATTTTAGTTTCTTATAAAAATAAATGTACACTTGGTCATGATGTAGAATTTTATCTGTATAAATTCAATGACATTGTATAAAACTTTGATGTTTGCTTTAAAGTAATAAAGGCTTCATATTTATGTAAGAATAATTTTAGTTTATGAATTTGCCCCTCAAGAAGAAACTAAGTCCTTTCTTTTTGAGAAATGTGCTTTTTGAGGCCTTTAACATTCTAAGGTCTTTTGAATGAGTGGTGACCCTATCAACCACTTATTCTCATAGAGTCTTTTTAATAAGGAACCTATCCACAACTAGCTTCCCTTTGAGGCTATCTCATGGGTAAGCTTTCTTGGGGTTGTTTGTTAAAGCGTAGCTTTGTGTTAAAAAGGTTAAGAAATTCATAATAGATGTTTGACCTATCAAAGATTGTTTGACAAGTATCACTTAATACATTAACTTGTATAGAACAGGCTGAGAGAATTCACTAAGGATGTATGACCTGTCAGAGGTTATTTTTCAGAGTATTGTTTGATGATGTTAACTAAGATAGAAGAGAATGAGAGAATCCATCAAAGATGTATGACCTATCTGAGGTTGTTTGTCAGCGTGTTGCTCGATGATTTTAACTTGTGTTAAAGACGCTTAGAGAATCCACCAAGGATATGTGAATTATCTGAGGTTATTTGTTAAAGTATTACTCGATGACATTAACCTATGTGAAAGAGGTCAAGATCAAATCCCCCTGCGATTGATCATCCAGTTGTTGTGAAGCAATATTTACATATTTCTTGAATCAAGAATTATAAGATTTGTTTGACATCCTCCTAAGATATTTGACTTATCCAAGGTTGTTTAGCAAAGCATTTCTTAATAACATTAACCTGTGTATAAGAGGTCAAATCGAATTCTCCTAAGATTGATTATGGCTTAATTTGGATGGGGTGAATGCCATGAGAGTCCCATTTCAAAGGTGAAGAATACTCTATCTTTATATCGTTACTACCTTTTTAAGGTCGAGGTTAAAATCTTCCCCAGGAGAAGATGTTCAGGTAGGGGACTGTATAAATTTTAGAATTTATTGGAAGCATGCTAGAAGCTTTATAAAAAAGAGTTTCCCAAGATATTATCTTGGATGTTAAAAGTGTTAGAGGAATTTTCTTAACCACGGTTATAGTCATGGTTGTCCCCAATCGAGATCTAATTCCCATGAAATTAATGCAACAATGGCTGATGTCAAGACTTTGATGTGAACAACCTTTTGAGATTGAAGCAAAAGTTTCCCTCAGTCAAGAATGATGTTCCCACAAACGTCGACAAACCGTTATGTCCTGAAATATTTATCGTTATAGAGAAATATAACTTTTAATGTCTTAAATTTGTATAAAGTTTCAACATACTGATAGATATATATAGTTAGAGCATAGCATTTACAAAAGGCACCAGTGTTTTTTTTTTAGAAACCCTTGAAAGGGGGAAAAAGCCAAGGGGTCTTAGCCAGTTTAATGAATCCACTAGTGTTTACAGCCGATACAAATGAGGCCGTTCTATGGGGGGAGGCCTTGGCTTGATGTAACATATATACATCATATAATGTACATTATATTATAGGAGTTGGAAGTAACAGTGCTAACATGTTTGTTTGGTTGGTAGGACCATAATTGGTGAGCGATGTAGGTTCGAAAGACCATGGTTGGGTGACAGAGATCGAAAGATCATAATCAGATGATGGAGGTTGGGGAGATTGTTATCTAAAGATTATGGTCAAAGAGACCATAATCAACGGGCGACGGAGGTTGAAAGGACTATAGTCAGACAATAGTGGTCGAAAAAACCGTAGTTAGTAATGGTGGTCAGAAGAAGCATTATTGATGGGTGATGGAGATAGAAAATGCCATAGTTAGGCGATATTGGTTAGAAGGACTGTAGTCAGGTGATAGAGATTGGATGGACCTTAATCGACTGAAAGTGGTTAGAAGGACCATAGTTGGCAGGCAACGATGGTTAGAAAGACTGCAGTCATGTGGTGGCTGGTAAATGGACAGAAGTTCAGCGGAAGTCTAGTGATGATTGGTGGATGGACAAACGTTTGTGACGGTCGATGGTTGGGCATAAATCTGTCATCAGTTGGTGGCCAGGTGGAAGTCCAATGAGAGCTGATGGTCAAGTGTATGTTCAGTGATGATTAGTGGCCGAGCGAAAGTTCGGTGATGGTCGGTGGCTAGGCAGAGATCGAGGAGTCTGGTGGCAAGAGAACTCTAATTTGTAGCAGGGTTTGAGCATGGTTCAACTAGGGTTTGAGCATAATTTGATATGTGCAGGAACAATAAAGTGAATTCTAGCACCTTAAATATAGTAGGCTTCAAGGTTAATGTACTAATGTGCAATCATAACATGTAAAACCTAATAATTATAGTGAAATGAAAGAAAATTAATAGCTTTGATTAGGGGTGCAAATGAGTCAAGCAGACTCATAAGTCTGGTCGAACTCAACTCGTTAATGATCTCGCGAGTCTAACTTATCGAGTGTTGAGCTTGAGCTTGAGTAGATTTTCTAGCTTATTGGGTAATGGAGCACTAGTTAGATCAAGTTAATGTTTGACTCATTTTAACATTGAACGGCTTGAGTGGGTACGTAAGGCGGAAGGAGTATATTTGATAATAGGCCACGAATCAGAGAATGTGAAGAGATCAAGCAAAAGTTTTGAATATATAATATTCCTTTCAAACCAAATAGTGGCATACATTTTTTTTTTGTTGCCCATGCCTAAGGAATGGTTATTCAAGCTTTAAGCTAGCGCTTTATTTGGTTCATGAGCGAGGAGGAGCGATGATTAGCGAGGAGGAGCGATGATTAGCGAGATCTTGTGGGACTAAGTAAATTTTCCATGTTTTTTATTTCTCTCTTGTATCTTAATGACTTTACTCATTTTGCAAGAATATTAACCTTTAGTTTCCAATAATTTGCAGCAACTATACATGGGGTTTAGAAAAAATGGCTCCTGCTACAGCTAGGTTGTTCATCTTCTTCCTTAAATCCAAAATTTATAAGGTATAAAAAGCTTTCTTTAGATGCTAGTGGGTTTTTGTGAGCCCTAATGCCTTATTTATTAGAATGTTGCTTGGATATTGCATTTATTAAAACAACATATTTGCTTTATTTTTCAAAATGGATTGTGAATTTTGCTTCAAAATGATTAATTTTTCATAACCATACAAGTAGTTGTTGCTAAATATAGGATCCAAGATTCTTGTAAACTTACATTTGATGATTAAAAACTAGACATATTAAATATTAAATTTGCAATTAAAAAAATCACTAATAGAAACAAATAGTTGTTTCTCAATACATGAGCCTAGATTCTTGTAAACTTACATTTGACTATTATAAACAAAAATTAGTAAAGGTATAATAATTTACTTGTGCTTATCATAAATATTAATGTATCTAATTATATCAAATGCCAAAACTATATGACATTAGTATGTAGGTGATGTAATTCTTGACCTAATATTTTATTTTATAATTATATGAATAAGAAGAAGAAATTAATTTTGATCTATGGGCTCAAAAATTTTGTGCCACGGCCTCTCCACGGCCCCTTTCCTTTTCGGGTCATCAAGGAGAGTTTTAACAAATATGTTTCAAGGAAAATTTTCAGAGGATAAATTGGGTTTTAAATAAAACATTAACAAGATGTTTTGGCCTCATTTTACGAGGGCTTTATGATTTGAGTTCATGTTTCCTATAGGCACAAGCCCCTATAGTTAATTACCTCTCTCGATAGCTAGAGAGATTTTTTTTATTAAGGCTAGTCGTCAAACATATATGTAGTATTCGACATGTAACAGTACATGTCTAGGCATTTAAAATTTAATATTTAAAATTAGAAATTCACCAATGATAGACTCGATTAAGATCTCATGGTTCCATTATCCCAGGTCATCATGGTCCCTATTCTACTTAGTCAGAGGAGGTAGCCTGCTCAACCTAACTGAAAAATCACTATCGACAGCCATGGATTGGTTCGTCCAAGAGTACCTTGTAGACTTATGATGAATATTTAGCTAAAGGGACAAATTTGAATCCATCTTAGCTAAAAAAGGGAAATATGCCATATCGATCACATTATATTGATTCATTATTCAAGGATTTGAAGTCGTTGAGGAACATATGGGCTTTAACCATAACTGTAATTTATTGGTGTCTTTTGGTGGTAAAACCACCCTATTAGAGGGTTCCAATCATAATGGTTTGCATGTGATGCTATTTGGTTATAAAACCACTTGTTAGATGATACGTGACACGCTCTTACTGGCTAGAAATAGATTGAGAGTTAATCCTAGTGGCATTCTTGATCAAGCATTTTCTCTTTGTAAACTGAAGTGATTTTCAAACTTGTTCACCTTAGCAAACTGTTGTAGAGGGTGGATGTGTATTTTGCTTTAAGTATTTATGTATTTTATTTTCAAATTTAAACATTTATATTCCTAATAGATACATATCTTTGGAGTTTTTTTGGGAGAATTCAAAGATTAATCCCTTCTATTGATATTTACATTCAACACAACTAACATCGAGGTATTTATATGCACTTTTTCATTTTATTGGTCAAACCTTGTCAAATATATATACTTTCTAGTAGACGATCAGGTTCATTATTGATTTTATGCTTTTATTAATGGGTCTTTCTTGTAATGGGCCATGAAGGCCTAATATGGATGTTTAAAATGAATATCGTAGATGGTGCATTTCAAGTTAACCACCTTTATTGAAGATAATCCACATTCACAACTAGTTCAACACTTAGACTTGTGTGCATGTTGTTGTATGCATGATGGATCACCTACTGTCATTTGCAAGTGTTGCTATGAATCACTTGTCGCTTTTTGCAGTTAGGTTGTCGCGTCATGCAAGCTTTGTTGAATTATTTTGTAGGTAATGTGCCATTGCATGTAAGTGGACTGCATTTAGCGTATATCTTGCTAATATGTGGGACTACCTTACATATTTTAAGCTTACGCTCCCTACTTATGGGCAAATCATATTCTCCATGAATTTTGCCTCTTTGCTTTGTGTACAAATTATTCTATGCATGATGAATCATCTGCTATTTTTGCTTGTTGATGTTTGTATTTATTATAAGTTCATTATCTTTATCTATAGAAAACACTCCATGTTCGTGTGAAGGTATGATTACATTCATTGCATATCAGATATTATTATTCATAGGGAATTATTGATATATCCAATGCATGCTTCTTGAGTGAGTTTGTAGAATTTCTTCTATACAATCTATTTAATGTTATTATTTACAGGTGGATTAGTACATTCATTAGTGATTCTTATTAGCAAATTTTCACATTCACTTGTACATTAATTTCCATTGTTCTCAATAATTGATGCATCTATTCACAATTCAACTAACAATAGCAGTGGATAGGCCGCATTCACTAGCACATTCATTAGAACCTCGTTTGGCATGTATACTATATTCAATATAAGTGTTTCTTTACAAACTAACACATTTATTATGTGGTTTCTATGGCCGTTTCCATTCATGAATGGTTTGTTATGTGCATTATAGATCATTTGTCATTTGATGTGCTTACTTGCATATCAAATTTCAATGTTAATTAGAACTACCTCATGTATTTGTAAGCTAACTTACATCGATCATAGGGATATTATCACATCATAAGTCCATTGCTTATGTTATTCTTTTAATGAGTAAGTGCATCCATTAAGAGTTTTCCATTAAACTATCACATTCATTAAGAACTACCTTCATTAGCACTTTCAAGCTTCTTTGCACAAACTTGCAGGCTGACTAATATGAACATTGTAGGTTTTAGATTGTTCATGTGTATATTTAAAAGTTTGTAGCATTACTTTTAATCAACATATATTTATTTCAGAATCATCCAGTAGTCAGATAAGATTCTAGAGATGGCTCCTACAAGTTCAAGTGGTGGCTCCCATCATATATCATGTTGTCCCATAGATGGTTCAATAGGTGGTTCCCATGGCATGGCACTTTTTCTTGTATATCACTTATGGTGCATTTGGGATGGATTTTTTCTCTGTTGAACTTTATCAAACATAACTGATAAGGGGTCTGGGGTTACCTGATCGTGCTCCATTCTTAACAATTTCACATCCTGCGGTTGCTTCCCATGTCCAAAGGAAACCTCTCATAGTTCGGTTGCTTACCGCTTCTCGTAGCTATAATAAATATGTTAACGCCCTTACTATCTACAAATTTCCCCATTTTCTTCTTCATCCTTGTCAATTTCCCTTATATCAGACCACTCCTCCTCTCCTTCTGTCTCATCTCACCACGCTCGGGACTTGCTCACTTCTCTAAAATCGTAGCTACGATAACTCCTGCCTTCACCTCCCTCCCTCTTGACGGATCTGAAGTCACACCTTCTGCTATTCTTCTGCTTCATCGGAACCAAGGGCGATGATAGGAGTTTAGTTGAAGCAAATGTAGCATTTCTTCCTTTAGCTGTCAAACCCCAATCCATAGCGCCCGTCTGCTAATTAAGCTTTGTTGAAGCATAAAAATCATATTTTTGTTTCTGTATTTCTATATCATGATAAGTTGTTTTTTATTTATTTTTGGATTTAAGAGAGGGAGGGGTCCTTCAATCCTAAGAATGATGGGATTTAAGAAATCTTATTCAACTAATAACAGGCTTCAATAATATTAATCAAAATAATCTAATTTAAAGTCCCCAAAAAATTCTTTAACAGGATTTAAGATAAATCTTGAATAAATGCTATCTAAAATATGATAAATCTTGATTTAATTTGATATTGATCCAATCCTACCAAATTCATCATTCATTTTTGGTAGGATTTACAAGTTCCTTTTCAGGTATTTGGTAGGATTTAACATAAATCCATCTGAAATCCTACACGAAGTTGCAGATCATAATTATGTTGTTTTTTATTAGTCTTTTTCCATTCCCAAACAAGTTTGAAAGTACCTTGATGTTGCAAAGTTTTGTTAATATATGTTTTGTAAACTTTGTGCTAGAGGATTATATTGATTTTTATCCCAGATTAATTTAACCAAAACTTGTGACCATTCTTATTCCGGCTCATTACGATTTTATTCAGTTATTAGTACCAAACATAATTATTTATGTTGCTATTTGGCACAGTAAGATTGCCTCCTGGAATGCTTTAGCACTCTATTTTGAATCTCAACATGCTTAACATCTTTTCTTAAAATAAATGGTCATGCAGAAAAATGGTGCAGAGCTTGGAGTGAAAGACAAATTTGTTGCAGTGGCTATTTTTTCATTTGTTTTAAGATGTAGTTTTATGATATGTTACTATTTATTAGCTCTTCCATTGCCCGCCTATGATATTGCTTGAATTTACTATCGATTATTTTTGGTGGCTTTAATGACAATTCAACCAAGCTTTACTTATCAAGATAATACTTTTTATAATGATTGCATTTTTTTGTCTCCAGTTCTGACAAAAGATAATAAAATGGAGACATGTGATATTTTCTATAATCCTATCATATTTATGTATAATTAGCTTAAGTTTTGCCTTGGTAAATGATCACAACTATCACTAAGGAATTCATATTTATGAGAATTTTCTTAATAGGATAAAAAATTAGACAAGTATATTATGAGAATGACATAACATGGTTATTGTTGTATAATGTATGCTTATGACTAAATCTTATAGTTTGGAATTTGCTTAAAACCAACAAAATTGCTTATGTTTTAATTCTTTTTAATATATGGAGATGCATGATGCCTCTTATTTTTTAAATTATTAACAACAACCATTAATTATATTGCTTTGCATATTGCCGCTTGTTATAATTTATAAATTTATATTACAACAATTAAGAAATTCAATAGGTAAGCCAAAGGATGGTGGGCCATCTGCAAAATGGGAGAAAGATGTGAAAATTATATTATGTGATTTACGTCTAAGAGAGATTGAACTTGGTAATCGACTAACTACAACCTTCAATAAAGAGCGTTGCACAAATTTAATTAAGAATTACTATGAGAAAATTGGATTATAGTATTATAAAGTTTAGTTTAAAAATAAATGAGATCAATTAAAAAAAGATAGGAAATTATGGAAAGAATTGAAGCATGGATCCACTGGATTGGGTTGGGATCCTAGGAGAAAAACCATTGATGCATCGGATGATTGGTGGAAATAAAAATTAGAGGTAAATATTAATTTACATATATTTGGCTCTTTCAACCGTTATATTATATTTTTTACCTCTTTAAAATGAATTTATCTTTGTAGGTTGTACCAAATGCAAAAAAATTTGATATTATGGTATTAATCATGAACTTGAAGATAAGCTAGATTTGATGTTCCTAGCTATTGTTGCTACTGGAGATCATGCTTGGAATCCAAACCAAGGACTTCACAATGAAAATGTTACTACATATTCTGAAAATATTTGTAAAGGTAGTGATTCTTTTGAAGATCCTTTAGAAAATCTCGAAATCATTAGTGAGTGTAGCCAATTGAAATAACCTTCATCTACAACTTCAACTGGAAGAAGAAAAAAATAATTGGTTCTATCAAATTACACGGCTTGTCAATTCTTACACAAACATTACCTCAGAGACTAATGCATTAAAGTCTATCATTGAGACACCATCCCTTTCTGGTGCCATTAAAGTTTCTTAAACAAACAACTGAAGCAATTGAAAACATGCCAATATATTTATTCTCTATTAAGCTTCTCGAGGATCCAACGAAGCAAAAAGTTTTATGTCAATTGGCCCTGAATGACAAGCTATTTATCTTCGTTATTGCTATGGAAATCATGACACAACAACATCATAGTTTCATACATTCTTACAATCAATCACTTTGTATTTTCTTTATTGATCTTTGATATTTGGTTGTGATTTTCTTCATTCTACTTGGATCTTGGATGTATTTGTCTTTGCTTTCTTTTTATAGTAAAATTAGAACCTTATAAGTAATTAATGGATACTCCCATTGGATTATTAAGTTTCACTCTAATATGAATGTTTTAATTTTAATGAAATTTACTCCTTTGTTGCTTACTGTTTAATCTGTATCTAATATTGGTCTATTATAATAATTTAAGCTCATTTTTTGGATAAAAGGAAAGAGAGACTACTCATGTAAATCTCCTTTCATGTATATATATACTCAGTTATTGAGTCTTATACTTTATCCGGGCACTTACATGTTGATATACATATTTATTCATTGAAGGAATTCACTACTAAGTCAACTGAGAAATGTATGACGTAACTTCTGTTTACTGCATCTTATTTACCCTAACTTGGGAATTCAAAAAAATTTTGCACCTTATTTATCTGTCTAAATTTTCATTATCATGCTTCTGATTTAAAGGGTGTTACTACTATTTATTTGCCTCTATCCAGATCTTCGTGGATGTCCTCTTTTTTAGTTTTAAAAAAATTCTAAACATTTCTTTATATCCTTTTGGAAAAACACATGTTGGACAACACATAGACATTACTTAGATTATCAATTAGTTGCTTCTCTTTATCATCCTCTCTTAACATCCTTATTCTATGATTTTAAAACTACCAGGAATCGTGCTTGATAATATCATCTTAAATTTTAATTGTTATAAATATGAAATACATACGCATTAATAATTATATATATTTCATGTGTTCTGGTTATGTTATATATATATATATATATATATATATATATATAGATTACTTATTTTAGTTTTTGTATTTATATTTTTGTTTATGTATTTATATTTTTGTTTCTGTATCGAGGTCAACAATGTGTATCCATTTCAAATCATGTTTTTATGCTTTGTTGAACTATTGGTTGTGTTTGCGTGATAGCTTTTTTTTCTGTATTTTTGTTTTTGTATTTTTTTTGTTTATATTTATGAGCTATTAATGTAATTCTTCATTTGTGATATATTATTCATGATAATGCTTAGTTCATATAGGTTATTTCTGTATATATTAATTTTCCTACAATTTAATATCTACTCTAGAGAGCTTAATACTTGTTTATAGAAATAAGCTACTAATGCTTATTGCTACCTATATACAGGAAGGGAATGTAATGAGAATATAAGTGAGTAAGCCGATATTACAAATATTAAAAAGATTATACTTGAGACAATATGTCTTTTAAATGAGTTGTATGAAACATATATTTTCAAGACACCAAGTATGACATAATTGTATAGAGGAGACAAATGGATTGAAGAGCTACTACAAGGTCATCCAACGAGATTTCATAATATGTTTCATATGTCTCAAACAATTTTTGTAGATATATTATATGAATTGGAATGTGTTAATGGTCTACATGGATCATCAAGGACAACAAGTAGAGAAATACTTGCAATTACTTTATATATTTTATAGCATAATGAATCAATAAGGTCCACATGTTAGTGGTTTCAACCCTCAATTGAGACAATCAGTAGGTATTTCTCTATTGGATTGGAAGCTTTGGTGAAATTATCATGTTCTGTGATCAAGCATATCGATTCTGAATTTGGTGATATCCCATGGAATATTTTGTTTGATAATCGATATATGCGGTATTCCAAGGTAAATTTTTTTATTATCATATTATATGATTTCTTTAAATATATATAATATATAATCATCGCTTCTTAAGTAGGATTGTATTGGAGTTATCGATGTAACATATGTGGATGCTCGTGTTTCGAGTGTTGAGAAGGCGGCTTATATAGGAAGATGTGGGTCAATGGGGCAAAATGTTATGGTTGTATGTGACTTAAACATGTGTTTTGCCTTTATTATGGCATGATAGGAAGGAAGTGCACATGACAATCATATTTTTAAATTTACAACTTGTAATAGACGCAATAACTTTCTCATGCCACCTCCTAGTACGTTGTATATAGTTGTAACGTTAGTAGTAAGTAAAACTTATACTAAATTACATGAACTTTATAACAGGAAAATATTATATTGTTGATGTTATTTATTCGATGCAACGAGGATTTTTGAAGCCATTTCTATATACCAAATATTATATACCTGATTTTGAAAGAGGTAGCCAATTAGTACGTGGGAGGCAAGAAACTTTTAACAAGTGACACTTGTCATTAAGAGGCATAATTGAGAGATCATTTGATGTTTGGAAGAGGAAGTTGGTCATACTATGAGATATGCCTGCATATTCATTAAAAAAAAACAAATTAAAATAGTGATAATAATAATGGCTTTGCATAATTACATACGTCGACATCCAACTCGGGAAGACCTATAATTCAATATATGTGATGTAGACGGAACATATATACCAAAAGAGTCATGTGAGTGTAGAATTGGGCAATCATTAGTTGAGACTGAAGAAAATGGTTTTAATCAGGAGGCATCATATAGTGAAGGAGCAGAGGAGAAGATTTTTTTACAAGATCAAATCACATATGCATTGATGAATGAGATGAATTAGGAAGTTTCATATGTTTGTTAGTATGTTCCATTTTATTTGATTTAGTTATTTTTATGTTGTCCAGGATGGGCTAGTTTCCTAGGTATTACCCCTGAATTTTTATAAAAAATATATAACATGTTCCGTTCTCATTTTGGTGAGGCGTCTTTCAAACTATTGTTGTGCTATGAATTATGTGGTTCTTCTTACGGCTTATTTATGTTGCATTTATATTTTTTAGCCATGTGTATCTGTCCAGCATTCCAATCAATGTATACGAGCTGGTCTTATGCGACATTACACTAGATCCATTTATTCATTAAATTAGAAGCTTGAAAATGGCAGGTAGAGAACTTGAGAGGAAGCAGTAGTGCGGCTAGCTTCAGATTCCTCCCACATACTTCACTTTATAAAGATTGTTAAGATGGGTCCCCAAGTAGGGATTCAAGGAGAAACTGTTAGGTGAGAAAAATACACAGATGCAAAACTGAGTTTCTTTCTTTGCAATACTGTGTATAAAAAACATTCTATACACAATAATATTATATGATTACATACTTGTTTTTTTTTGCATCTAGAAGTGTATATTAGTTAATTTCAGAAAGCGTGTAAGATTACTTTGAAACAAATATGTATATTTAAAGTGTTGTTTTCCATTCAATGGTACGCTATATGAACTCTTTTGATCGATGGTGCTCACATCAGTACTGCTACTGCAACTAATAATACTCTTTTGTTTGTTAAATTATTAAAAAAAGCATTGTTAAAATTCAAAATTGTTATAATATATATATATATATATATTTGCAAGTGGCACTCATATATTTAATTATGAGTAAGTTGACTGGTTTAATTGATTAGTACTTGTTTTTATATATTATTTAGTATAGGTTGAACTTGATTGTTTATTGAAACTTGCTATTAGGAAGTTTAATTTTGTCCGAGCTTGTTATAATTGAAGCTTTATTAAGACATCTTATATATATATATATATATATAATATTTTATAAAATAATTAGATTATAAGTCAGAATTGCTAACATAAAGAGTTAAAAAATTAATTTTGAACAAATTTTATTCATCTTCATATAAGTAAGGGTAACAAGGTAATTTGTTGTCAAACATCAGCAACACAACAGTTCGACAGTAATATTATCCAAATAAAATTTATTGATTTATATACAACAACTTTAGGAAGTAGCTTTCTTTACAACAATTTCAAAACATGCTTTATCGACAACTGCAGCAGTCGCAAATGCACCCTTAGTTCTCATCATCCTACAGGTGTATTCCTTTTATACCATTTGTAATAGCCCAGACTCTTATCCATCAAGATATTGCTTGGTTTTGCCTAAGAGCCTCACTATTTTGGCTTGTTTGTGTAACTTTTCAGAAGGTCACCCATCGTAGAATTGCTCTAGGATGAGCATGCTTAAATGTAGAGTTTATTAGATGAAATTTCAACTATTGCATTAAAAGGAACAGTTATTACGTCCTCTGACCGGACGCAGAGGAACGTCCGGTCGGAGGCCAAGTCCCACCAAAAAATGAGTTGTAACGAGCAAATACCGAGCAATACCAAATAATAATGAGGAATACCATCATTTGAAGACCCAATACCGAGTTATACCGAGCTAAATCGAGAAATACCGAGTTATACAAAAGTTGTACAGAGTTTTTCCTAGAAAAACTTAGTACAACTCGATATTTCTCGGTATAACTCGGTATTGATCTTCAAAGAGCGGTATTTCTCGTTAATGTCAAATAATACCTAGTTGTACCAAGCAAATACCGAGTTTTTTTGCGGGATTTTGCCTCCAACCGGACGTTCCTCTATGTCCTTACACCGGACATAATAAAATTTCCATTAAAAGGCGCCTCGATGTTTAAGAGTTCAACTTCTTTTACTTAAGGGTTTCATAATTAAGGTGTTGTATCAAAGGATCTTTGATCGAACTCTATTTGGCCTATAGCAATTGGGCTAAGAGGAAGGAGATCGGGTGAGGGATTGGCTGTTGGAGTTTGTGTCTTGAGGAAGGACATGAGAGGATCTGGAATGACAATATTGGAGGCATATGTTTCATGAACTTCGGTTATGTGGGGTAAAAGTTTAAGATTTTGAGCATGGGAGAACAAAAATGAGAAGCTTTGATTCATTCTCATTTTAATGATAAGGTAGAGTCTGATTTCATGATCCGAGTAAGAGATCATACAAAGAGGACAAGCGACGTCGACACCGAATTGGTAGTGGTGTCAATTTTGAGTCATGGGATGGGTTTGGGTCAAACCCAAAACTAAACTGACACTACTTGGGTCAACCTGAACCTGACCCGTTTTTGCAAATTGGTCAATTTTTCAGACCCGAACCTAACCCGACCCATTTTTGCAAATGGGTTAATCTTTTAGACTCGAAGCCGACCAGCTTTGGGTCTGAGTAAACCCAATACTACCCGAATGACCCAGGATGGCCCCAAAATTATTAGTTTTCAAGTAAAAAAAATGGGCCAACCTTTGATTTTTGGATTAAAAGTAGGTCAAAAAAGGACCAATTTTTGGTTCCCGGGTAAACAAATGGGTATTCAGGTAAAAAATGGGTCAATTTTGGGTTAATAGGTTAATGTAAACCCTGCCAATTTTTTAAACGAGTCGATTTACTGAACCCGACGTGACCCATTTAGCGTCCGAGTTGACCCTAACCCAAAATTTTAGGGTCATGTTCTAGTCGGATTTTCGGGTGATGTCAAATATTGACACCCCTATGAATAGATATGAATGTGCATTTTTTATTTTTAATTTTAATTTTTTAATAATAAAAATATTATTAATATTATGGTGTAATAAGCAAAATAAAATAAAGAATTAGTTTTTGTTTTCATTTTTGCCTTGATTTTATTGCATCACCACCTTGGGATCACGCAGATTTTCGTGTATGAGTTTGTTTAGTTTAAATTTTAGTCTTTTTAAGGTGACTAGGATCTTCCAAATGTAACAACAATGTTTGTTTTATGATCAAACATCATTTGGGTAGCATTGCTCGCCTATTTAAATGTTAATCATAAGGGGCACTCTCTTAGTTGATCTCAATGCTCTGATTGTAATGATATAGTTTATTTTTTTATCGATGAAATTTTAAGTAGCATGTCACTCTTGTTGGCCATCACTTGAGTTGCCAATATTACCTATTTTTAATTTCTTTAACGTATATGTCAACAAATATCCCTCAATAAATATGGTGTGCGCGTAGAGCTTGTTAACGTTTGTTATGACACTATTAACCATCATTTATGACTTTTTTCGTACACTTAACCCTTTTTTATTTACTCCTAATGCATATTCATATTTCTGTTGTGCAGGAAGTTGTTTCATTGGCAAAGTTCTGATGATTATCCCTTGGCGAGCATAGAGAGGCTACCATTTAGGATGCCATTGACATGAAGGACCCTCAAGGAGATGCTAACAACAAGGATATTCTTAAGTAGCATGAGGGAATTTTATAGGGGCATAATATTTTTATAACTTCTTTGTGCACTTTCCTATGTCATTTCATCGCATTCGAGGATGCCAACAAGTGGGTGATCAACATCAAGTTAAAGTGTGAGAAGTATAACCCATTAGACAACATAATTTATCAATTTAATTGTAGAATTTATGACATATTGCAGCTTGCTGCTGATACCGTTGAGCAGACAAGGCAATCCAGGTAGAGAAGTCCTTACACAATCCATTCCCCAAAACATGATGCGGCAGAGTGCCATAAGCTATGTCAGCCTCCTGGTGTGGCAACAAACCTGCAATGTTTTTCTCCCTCCTAGAGAAGGAAGAGTACGTAGCTCCTTGTTACCCTCCTGGTGAATGCATTGAACCCAAATCCTTTTTTTCCCTCTTGGGGAAGGCAAAGAACCTCGAGTACTTGACTTTGAAGCCTCTCTCCTAAGAGAAAACTTTAAGGACTCACTAGGACATAGGAGGAGCAAATGTGCTTAGATAGCTTGGAGCAACTGTGTGATCCCCTCACACTACTTCTCTTGTATGCTCAACCTCACCTTCTCCTTCGTTTAAAACTCCGGATCTCTCTCAAAAGATTCTCTCACATAATTCCTTCTTCAGTCCAATACTCCTCTCCCTTTTTCTAAGAGATAATTGGAACATTGCTTAAGTATTGGCCTTTAAAAAACCCTTCAAATTCAAGTTTTCCAGCCTCTATTAGTACATCACGATATTAGTTTATACAGTACAAATAGATTAAAAACTAGACCCATCCAGTACGATGCACATAGTCATTCATATAAACTGTTCAAATTTTGCAATCATATCGTACACCATGATCGTGAGGTCATCTAGTATGGTATGTTCAATTTCTCTATATTCATATAGGATGATCCATGGGATGATTGACAATTGTCTATGTCAATCATCTCGTACTGTTCTCATCATACAATACATTCAGTTGATTTTGAGTAGGTCATCTAGTATGATGTAAACATCGTATAGTATAATTAGATCAATAATCATGGTTTCATTTGGTACGGTATTTGGGATGACTAAGTTTCATCTCTGTTAATCATACGATATGATCAAAATATTATAATACGATCTTGCATCATTAATTAAATCATGATTTGATCGACTAATTATAGAGGATAATTTAACTAAAATTTCAAAATTTCTTATAGTACGATTCAGATCATATAGTACGGTTAGTTCAAAAAATCATTTTTTGAATTTCTTACTTAATTTATCTAGTAACTAGGGTTTACAGATTGAAACAAATCAAATAGTATGATTAGTTTATTATAATTAATGATTCAATTAGTTATTAAGATCATTTTTTAAATAACTGATTTTATAATATAATTATAATTTGTACAGTACGATTAGTTAAAAAATTATCTTAGATTTTTCTCAATCCCCTATTGTGTTTGTGCAAGATTACCAATTGTATGCACCCTTATGTGGCCAAAATAAAAAAATAAACAATTATTAAAATGTTAAAATTGTATACTCTTTAGTATGACACCCTATTCTAACCAAACTTGAGTCTTCATAAATCTTAAACTATGTATATTTCTCCTGCAACGTTAGTCTATACAAATAAAAATGTAAAATTCAGTATTTATCTAAAAGAAATAAAAACTCAATCAATAATGTTTGTTATCATTAAAAATCATAAGTTAGGGATCCTGGATTGCAATACTTTCTCCCTTTTGGGTGATGACAAATATTTTTGGTTGAAAGTAAAATTGAACTTCATTTCTCCTAAGCTCCCCTTCACTAGATGATAGATTTTAAAAGAAATAGAGGTTGCAATTTTTTGAGTTTTTTTTCTAAAAGAAAAAATCAATATAATAAAATAACATAGAAAATAAAAACATAAATAAAATACTTTTTAACAAATGTATACATACAACCAAGCACATATTTCCCCTTTCAATATCATTAAAAAGGGGTGGTGCACTAACAACTAGACATAAAACTATTATACTTGAAAAAATTGAAATACATCACACCAATGAAAAACTTAAAGAAAGAATATCCCTGATCAAGTGGTGGTGATGGTAGCTAGAAGTAGTTGTGAATTGAGGGGAATTATTATTGGATTGAGGAGAAATATTCCCCAAACCATACCATGTATGTCTCATGGTTTTATTACTGTTGTTGAATGTATAAGTCTAGGTGAGACTCATCTTCTCATATGGATAGGGATGAGGTGTTGGTGTTGATTCTAGTGTAGCTCCAGGAGTAGCTCCTCCTTCATCAAAATCAGGCTCGTCATGTTCTTGCCCCTAATAAAAAAGAGTATGAAAGAAGGAATCCGTATAGAAGATAAGATTATTTCAAGAGGTGAAGGGTAGGTGAACTCATAATTTTTCTCTAAGATATAGGCTATGATGTGGCCTAAGGCAACATTTTATTTCCTTCTAGTTGAGGCAAGTTGAATAGGAGTCATGTTTTGAATATAATCAATGAGCATTTGATCTTCATCGAATTTGGTGTTCAACATTATTAAGTATGTTAGTGAGGAAACTCAATGAGGAATATTGACATGGTCTCCATTTTTAAGTATGTATGAGGTATGAAGAACATGCTGGATAACTCTTGCATTCTTGTTTAGGGAATGGACTAAAGGTTGGTGCTAATTAATGACAATATTTTGAATCATTAGATTTACAACACTCTAATTATAATCACCCTTAGAGGCCATGGATTGTAGATGAGGTCCTTTAGTAGATAGTTGGATTTATTCCCCTAAATCTTCCTTAGCCATTTCTATAGGGAAATGATAGACAAAGAAGGACAATGTGTAGGTTTCAGCATTAATTCTAACATTTGCTAGGAATTCATAAAAAAGTTTTGAATCGAAGGGGAATGCTACGGTGAGAAGAAATTGAAGAGTTGTTGAAGAAAATAGGCTCATCAGCTGAAAGTTCAATGCATATTCATTGATCTATCTCAAGGGGGTTATGCGAGCCTCCTTGTATTGGTAATATACATCTTCATTTTGAGAAGATTAAAATAATTGTTGATAGGGCTACGAGAGGAAGAGCCTCCCTGAGTCAATCAGCTTTGCATGATACCTCCGGCCATTTTAGAGTTGTAGGTTTATAAGGGGTATGAGGTTGGAAAGGAATTGAAAGTGTGGTTTATGCTAAGAAAACTCTATATATTTATAGAATTTCAACCAATTATACAATACGAAGTGATATTGTACAATATGATTAGAGGAGTTAAATCATCTAGATGACTTGTCAAAAGTCAAATTATACAATACAATTAGCATCGTTCAGGAAGATCCTAAAGAATTATCTTTGTCCTAAGGAGTCATCTGAATAATTTTTAACTAAATGTCATACAGTACAGACAAGTGTTTGTACGATACAAAATGCAATTATGATTGTACCAGCCAAATTGAATTCATCCTAACAGATTCTAACATGTGTATCGTACAATACAAATGGAGGTTTGTACAATATGAAATGTAATTATGGTCGTACCAACTGAATTGAATTTTCCCCATAGATTCTAACACGTGTATTGTACAATATGAATAGTTACTCGTACATCACAAAATGGAATTATTATCATACTAGCCAAATTTACTTCATCCCAATAGATTCTAATATGTGTATCATACAGTTCAAAAGGAGGATCATACAGTGTGGTTTCCAATAATGGAGTTTATCTTGAATGTTAATTTAATCTAAATGTAGAGGCTTGTGTAAATTGTGTAGATTGTACAGACTGAAGGCAAATCATATCGTACAATGTGGATGTTTCTTTTTTAATTTTCTCTGGTGAAAAGTGTGTGATGATTAGGGAAAATTTACTAAATAAAAATATAAACAAAAAATACAAATTAAAATAACATATAGAAAATAAACACTAAAATTCAAAATGACATAAACTTAAAGCACACAAAGAAATGGTTGATTTCAAATGATAGAAAATTTTTATATTCATGCTAAATTAGGCTTGAATGTCTATAACACCTAATCTAGTCCTTAAGGTGCTAGAGGTGTCATAGGCTAGTGGTTTATTAAAGATGCTGCCAATTAGTCTCCAGTAGCTATATGATGCAATTTTATAACGCCCTTGGCTACATGATCTCTTATAAAGTGATGCCTAATATTTATATGCTTTATACATAGGTGTTAAATTATATTTTTAGATATGTAAATGGTACTATATTATCACACATGATAGGAATGGTGCTTACAGGTAGTACAGGTTCTAAGATTTGTTACTTTAGTCGTAGGAATTGAGCAACACAACCTCCAAAAAAAATGTATTCTACCTCAGCGGTGGATAGGGGCTACTTAATTTTGCTTTCTACTGTACCATGAAGTTAATAATTGGCCAATAAACTGACAGGTTACTAATGTACTTTTCCTATCTACCCTAGAACCTATAAGGTCAGAATCAGAATATCATATGATTTCAAAAGATAAGTTATGTCAAGGGTACCAGATACCTAGGTTTTGGGTTCCTAAAATGTATATAACGATTCTTTTAGCGATAGTTAGATGAGATTCTTTTTGATCAACCTGAAATCTAGCGCATAGACATACATACACTAACCATTATATCAGGTCAACTAGTAGTTAAATAGAGAAGTTATCTAATTATCCCTCTATATTTCTCTGATATATTAACTTCCTATTTGGGTCATTTTCTAACTGAATGATAGATCTCATGAGGGTGTTTATTTCCTTAGCACTAATCATTTTATATTTTTTAAGAATGTCTTTAATATATTTAGATTTTCTAAGGAAGGTTCCATCATCCCTCTGCTTCATACTAAATCTAAGAAAATAATTTACCTTTCCCATTATGCTCATTTCAAACTCTTTACTCTTTATTTTTGAAAATTTATCACATAGGTTTTTATCTGAAGATCCAAACAAGATATCATCAACATAAATTCAGACAATAAGTAGTTCTTCTCCTACTTTCTTGATAAATAGAGTGGATTTTACACTACCCTTAGCAAAGTCTCTATCTAGAAGAAATATGCTTATCCTTTTATACCATGCTCTTGGTGCTTATTTCAATCCATATATACATGATTAGGAAATTATAAATTTTTAAAGCCTGGGGGTTGGTCAATATACACATATTCTTTACTCACCCCTTTTAAAAAGGCACTCTTAACATCCATCTGATACAATTTAAATCCCTTGAAATAAGCAAAAGCTAGTAGCACCCTTATAACTTCGAGTCTAGCTACAAGGGCAAAGGTTTTCTCAAAGTTTATTCCTTCAATTGGATTGTACCCCTTAGCTACTTATCTAGCCTTATTTCTCACTATTATTTTATTCATTCCTTTTATTTTTGAACACCCACATTATTCTAACAATACTATGGTCCTTATGTCTAATATATCCTTTCTAACAAATTGATTTAATTCTTATTACATTGCTAGGATCCAGAATTCATCATCCAAGATGATATATATTCGTGGGTTCTTTCATAATGACTAACTTTCTTTCTAAGTCCATTCATAGTTTTAACACCTTCAGATGTGTCTCTTAAGATCAGTTCTTTAGGATGATTAGAAGAATATCTCCATTCTCTAGATTGTGGCTTTTGATGTTTTACTATATTGAAGATTCTATAGGCCTTACCTACAGATGAGTAACCTATGAAGACACTTCTATCAGACTTGGGATTAATTTTTTTATGGATGATTTTCCATTGATTATAATAAATCATCTACACCCAAATACATGTGATTAAGAAAGGTTAGGTGTCCTAACCTTAAGGAGTTTGTAAGGTGTTTTTTTTTTTTCAATTTGGATATAGCATTCACCCTATTTAAAACATAATAAGCAGTATTACTGCTTCTACCCAAAAGTAACTAGGGAGTGAACATTCAACTAACATAGCCCTAGTAGCTTCTACCAAGATTATCTTTTTCCTTTCAGCTATTCCATTCTGTTGAAGGGTCTTAGGGGTAGAGAAGTTATGTTTTAATCCTACTTTTTGACAAAAGGATTCAAACTTACAATGTTCAAACTCTCCACCATGATCACTATGAATGATTAAAATTTAACATCCTAATTTCCTTTGAATCTAGGTGAGAAAGTTCTAAATTCATCAAATAACTTTCTCTTATGTGCTAGAAATCTAACCTAAGTAAATTTAGAGAAGTCATCTACTTTATAAATCTATATATCTTTCCATCTAGGCTAGTTGTACTTACTGGTCCAAAAAGGTTCATACATAGGATTTTTAGTGGCCTAGAGGTGTAGATGTTTTTGATTGAGTGAATTGAAGACCTAACTTATTTTTCTAGTCAACATGCATCACATAGGTGGTCCTTAGTAAAATCTAGCTTAGGTATGCCTCTAACTAAGTTTTTCTAGGAAATATTCCTAAGGGTCTTCATGCATACGTAATATAGTCTCCTATGCCATAGCCAAGATTTATTGATTATGGGTTTCAAACACAAGGAGCTAGAATATTTTATGCAGTTCAAGTGAAGAATGTAAACATTATTTATTTATTTTTCTTCTAAAACTTGTTTTTTATTTAAATTAATCATGCATTTGGAAGAAAGAAATTTAATGTCAAATGCTAAAAAAGTTATGCTTTAGACCATCAACTAATAAAGCATTTTCAATTATAAATTTGCTTGAGTTTCTAATCATACATGAACTGACCACTTTCTTAGTGGTGTAGTCTCCCAGTGTTACCTTGCCTCCAGACTTGGCCTCAAGTATTATGAATTGGTTCAAATCTCTAGTCATATAACTTGAGCATCCACTTTCTAGGTACCATATGCTCTTATTATGTCTTTTATGAGAACAGCCCCTACAAAGTCACTTAAATATTATAACTGGGAACCCAAGTGAGTTTGGGTTCCACCTTTTGCTTGAAATAATGATTTGAATGCATGTTATTATATGATGCTTGTAATTTTAGCCTCCATACTAAATGTGTCCTATGTTGGATAGTGCAAGTACGAGCTTTGCGGCCTAACATGCCACAAGAGTAACACCTAATATCAAGAAATATATTTACTAATCTATGTGGGTTATAGTGCCTCTTTCTAGGTTTATCGGATGCATGCTGTGGTGAAGGGTTATGAAATGTGCCAAGGTAGGTGATGGTTTATTATTTTGAAGTGCTTTTATTTTTTCTTGAATTTTCTAGAGCATATACTTCTATTTTCAATGTATTCTCACTTTTATCTATTCCTGATACATATACTTCTAATTATTTGAATGATTTTGCTAGTTTAATATATGAGATTTTCAAGAAATCATATGCATTAGATAGATCAATATACTTCTTTCTTAATGTATCATATTAATCAAGTAAAGTTATATAATTACTATCTAAAGTAGAATGCTCGCTTACCAAACTAGTATACACATTTTGTAAAGTAATAAAATTTGTGTTCATATTTGCATACATCTTTTTTATTTCCTATATGAATCATGATTTTTTTTATATAACAAATAATTATTCATAGGAGAGTTAACATATCTCATCTTGATCTGATTGATCAAGATTATCAATAGCCATAAGACACAGGTTTGTTTCCTCCTCCTCTGCTTTTGGTTTTGATGATTCTGAGGTGGAGTCAGCCATAAATAAATTTTGTGCTTATTCTCCCCCCTCCTAAATTTTACCTTTTCTTTTCCTTTCTCCTTCACTGGTTGAGTCATCAGGTTGGGGCAGTCTGTTCGAAGATGACTTGGTTTCCTACTTTCAAAATAGATGGTGTCAGATGACGCGTTAAATTTTTTATTATTTTTATATTTCCTCCAATATTGTTGATGGCGCCTCTGCTTTCTTTAAGAAAACTTTGAATTGAAGTGCCATCAATTCAATGTCATCATCTTCATCCGCTACAGAATTGTCATTGTCAGAATCAATTGCCTTTAGGGCCATAGTTCTCTCCTTCTTCTTTTAACTAGCATCATTTTGTCTTTGACTCATTCCTTATTCGTGGGCTGTTGAATTGAGTGAGTTTTTCTTCTCTTATATCTTGAAGTTATTCTCACAATCGAGAGTCTTTAAAGGTTTTGAAAGGGAGCTAGCTATAAAATGAGCCCTAAAAGAAAAACTAAAAAAATACACAATGATCCCCAAAAATTAAAAGATGCATTAAGTGTATATAAATCCAAAAGATGCACAAAGAGTGCCAAACAACTAAAAAGAGGCACAAAATGAGCCCAGCATAAATTAAGCTTCCTTCTCTTTCAAACCTTTAGTTCTTATAAGTATTCATGTATCACTTGATATCTTCAAAAGACTTAACTCTTGAAACTTGTGATCATAACTAACTTCTTTATTATATTATTTATAAGATATTTTCTGAAATGAAGTATTGAACAAATCACTTTTCTTATCTAATTTTTTTGTTAGGATTTTGTTTTCTAAAGTGTTGTACACTGTAAGGAGTATAAGCTAGAGTTAAAATGATCGGGTGTTCTATTTTTCTTTTGGATTTTAGTAATGTTAATTCATTTCATACTAATTTTAATTCAATCATAAGGAAATTTATCATTGTCTAGTATTGATTTAAAAAAATAGTAGCAGCACGACCAGGATATTTCCTAGTTTGGGGAGTAGTTTACTTCTATTCATAGTTTTTTTTTCTGCCCCCACCATCTCCTCCTTCCTCTGACCAGGGTCCCTCGTACATGTAGTTTGCTTGATGTTTTTGTGTGATGTTTATACTTATGTTATTTTCTGTATGATGTTCTATTTTGTATTTTTTTTCTCCTTTTATTGATGTCAAAAAGGGGATTAGCTGTTATTATTGTATCATTTAGTATTATTGTTGTTATTGTTGTATCGTTTGCTAGTTTCAATAAAATTTGCATTGCTTTATTTTTATTATTCTTCTTTGTTCTATGTTTCATTTTTTTATTATCTTCTTTTTTTTTAAATTGTCTAAAAAATGTTTGCCATCATAAAAAAGGGGAGATTATTGCAAATATAGGATTATAATTTTGCTTATAATAAACATTCTTGGCATTCATATTTATCTACTACTGTTCCTAATGCACATATATTTTGGTTTCCCTACATACTAACTTTTTAGGTCTACAAGGTCAATTGCAATTCAATCTAGCTCAAGATTAGGTAGATTAGGACTAAGTTAGTATGTAACTTTAATTCCAGTGGTTTTTTCTTTATTTTGAGTAAAATGTAATAAGGTGGATCTTGATGCTAAGTATCCTTGCACACATACACTTAGGGGAGAAATTCTATGAGTTTAAGAGTTTTTCTATTTTTTCTCATATCCTACAAGATGATCTAAAATCTTCCTCGATGATTAGTTAAAAATAGAAACCCTAATTACGGCATCTATGTCATATCAGCTGGATTAAGCAAATCATCCTAGACGATACTCAAATTAGAAAAACTCACCCGCCAAACTCTATTAGGCAAGATATTATTTTAAGAAATCATATAGGACGATACCCTATCGCCCTAAAAGATTCATTACAATCATGCCTAAATTAGTCAACTAATTAAGGAAAGTAATTAAGGTTCGATTAATCCATCATATCATCCAGGATGATCGCAAGATCGTCCTGGACGGTCAATAAGAAAAACCTTAGTCCTCTCCTAAATCACCTGGAAGTCCCAAACTATCTACTGGATGATCAATTATAATTCTTCATCATCCAGAAGTTTCTACTGGATGACCAAAACTATATGCTGGATGAAAATCGTTTATTTTAAACTAATCATACAGGACGATCCAAGCATCTTCCAGGATGATTAATTATATTTCTTCATCATCCAACATGGATCTCTTGGACGTCCATAACTATGTGATGGATGATATATATGATTTTGAACTAATTTTGCATAATAATGTACACTATTAGAGCAAATTTTACTTTTTCTTGAGTCACTGGGATGAACAAAATAAACAATATGTTGTAATATTCAAGCATAACCAGATCATCCTGATTGAAAGGGCTGATCAGTCAATCATCCTAGCGATCTTTGATGGCAAGTTATAAATTAGGGAAATATTCAAGGCCTTCTTTATATGATATCTTATTTGTTATTAATAGTATATTTTGCTATTATTTTGACCAGAGAGAGCTTAGAGAAGGAGAGCGAGAGCTTGGGAGAGAGAGAATCTTGTGAGGGGGAGATTGTGAGGTGTTCACCAAGGTTGCTCCAAGCAAAAAAATGAGTTGCCTTCTCCATTCGTCATCCTTGGCTACTTGGTAGCTCTAGGGAGGTCTTCGTCACTATTAGATCAAGGTTCTCTGCCTGCTTTAGGAGGAAGCAAAAGAAGTTCAGGATCTCTACCACACCGGGGTCGGTGAAGAGGAGTTTGTAAAGGCTTCTCCATCTTTTTGTGGGAGAAAAAGGAGAGCCACAGTGTTTTAGTACAATACCTCGAGGATAGGCTTCGGGGAGTGGACGTAGGTCAAGTTGTTCGAACCACTATAAAATCTGGTGTGCTCTTTCTATGTTTTTCTACACTTTATTTTTTCACATATTTATTTATGTAGTTGATTGTATTTGTTTTAAAATATTCAATAAAGGTTTCAAAAAGATTTTTACTTTTTTGTTTAAGAATTTTTAAAACTACCAATTCACCCCCTCTTAGTTAGCCTTGGGTTGGTTCATAAGAGCTTAAAAACCCTAACAAACTTTAAAGTGGTATCAGTGTCGGATTTATAAAATCGAGTTTTAGAAAACTTTTGAATTTTAATCCTTGCCTAACTTTCGTAACTGGAACACGGTGGAAGGTTATTCCATTACTTGACCACCCTATTTAATAATGTACCTTTTGATTTCTCAAAAACTCACATGTCCACCTTTTTATAATCTATAAGTTATCATATGTGAATGCTTATTAATGATGGATATTCTGCACCATTTAGACTTGTCTATGGGATAAAAATTGTACTTCTCTTTACTGAATGGACTTTTGATGATAGAGATCTAGCACAACTTAATACAAAATGTTTAAACAGTTTTTTTTATGCTTTGAAATATGAAGATTACATACATGTCTCAACTTGTGCTATTGGTAAAGAAATCTGGGATAGATTATGTATTACTTATAAAGGCACAAGTGAAGTTAAACAATCTAGATTGAATAATTTACTTCATGACTATAAACTCTTTTGCATGAAACCTAATGAATCGATATATGAAATGTATACTAGGTTTACACAAATTATCACCTCCTTGTATACCTTGTGAAGAGAGCTAACTAACTATGAGAAAATTAATGAAATTTTGATATGCATGTCTTCTTCCTTTGATGCTAAGAATACTACTATAACCAAGTACAAGGATTTGAATGTTTATTCTATAGACAATTTACTTGGATCACTCATTGCTTATAAGCAAGGAGTGAGACAAAGATAACTTGGTGCAGGGGAGAAAAAGAAGGAAAAAGCTGTAGCCTTAGAGGACAGTGATACGGATACTGATTCTATTGGTTCTGAAAGTGATGACATTGCCTTAATTACTAGGTAATTTAAGAGCTTCTTAAGAAGAATTAATAGCACCATCAGAAGTGGACAAAGGTAATAATAGTAAGAATTCTAAAGGTTCTTCTAATGTGATTTGATTTGAATGTAGGAAGCAAAGATATGTAAAAGATGATTACCCTACACTTAGAGCTCATCCAAGCAAGGAGAAGGGTGAGGAGAAACCCAAGACCAGAAAGAATAAGAAATAGATCCAAAAGGATTTCTAGGCGAATTCTGCATCTAATTTCTCAGAGGCTGAAGCTAAAGAAGAAACAACAAACTTGTGTTTGATGGCGGATGAACATCTTTATCATTCTCACCAAGTAGAGGTATGCAAATTAATATATGATTACTTGATGTTTCTAAGAAAATTCATTCATCTTATAGAAAGCTTTAAAAATCACATGCTAGCTTGAAACTTGAATTTCTGAACATACAAAAAGAGCATGATATTTTGATTAAAGATCATTATTCACTTGATAGCAATCACATGACATTATTAGATGAATTTGATGCCTTGAACAAAAAGTATTCTAAATTGAATGTTGAGCATGATTCCCTGAAAAGTTTACATATCGAGCTAGAAACTAAATATAAGAATTTAGTCACTCTTGCAATTAAGTTAGAAAGTGGTGAGCATGCTTTGAAAGTAGAAATTTTGAATCTTAAAAAACAAACTAATTTCTACAAACCAAAATAAGGGCTTTGACTAAAAATAAAGAACCATATTCAGTTGAAGAATTTTGCAATCCATCACAATAACATAAATCATTCAAACCTAAGAAAAGGCACTATAACAAGAGTAGACTAGTAAACCCTTTTTCTAGAGTTAGATGTTATTCTTGTGGCATTCTATGAGACATCTCCCACACTTGCACTGTTTACTGTAGTACACATTAGGTGTGGAAACCCAAATTGCATGATACATAGCATAACATATATTCATTGCATTCTTCTTTTCATAAGAAGGGACCCAAACATGTTTAGGTTCCTAAATCTAACATTTGATGATTTTGTAGGTGAGCTCTCACACAAGACCTCATGAGATCATGTGGTATCTGGATAGCGGATGCTCACACCATATGACTGGAGATACCAATCAATTCATTTCGCTGGAGGCCAGGGTTGGAGGCAAGGTCACTCTTGAAGACAACACCACCATGAAAGTGGTGGGCGTAGGTATAATAAAAAACTCCAAGATCCTTTTGATTGAAAATATTTTACTTATTGATGGCTTGAAACATAACTTGCTCAGCATCAGTCAATTCTATGATAAAGGCTTCAGCATAAAATTTTTGTCAAATAGATGTATTATAAGCTTAAATAACAACATTGTTTTAAAGGAAAAAGGGATAAAAAACATTTACATACTTGATTTAAATAATATTGAATGTGTTGCTTCATTTTTTAAAAAAATAAAATATTGCTAATAAGTCTTGGTGGTGGCATAGGAGGTTATGTCATGCTAGTATGAAAATACTTCGAAAAGTAACCCAAAAAAACTAAGAGGAATCCCCAAGCTTGAATTCACTAAGGACAACTAGTGTGATGCCTGTTGAAAAATAAGTCAAATTCTTTTTCCATTCTATTAAGAACATTTCCTCCTCTTAACCTTTAGAAGTCTTTCACATGGATTTATTTGGACCCATTAATACTGCAAGCTTAAGGGGGAAGGTCTTTGGTTTTGTAATAGTGATGACTACTCGAGATTCACTTGGATTAAATTTTTGTCACATAAAAGTGAGTCATTTGATGAATTTAAATTATTATCCACTTGGATTCAAAAAAAGCTAGGTTGTGTTATCTTGACTTTTCACAGTGATTATGATAGAGAGTTTGAAAATGAAAGATTTGGAACTTACTGTGAGGAGATAGGAATTAGTCACAACTTCTCACCTCATAGGACCCCTTATCTGAATGAGGTAGCTGAAAGGAAGAATAGAACCTTAGTGAAAGCTGCTAGAGCCATTCTTGCTGAGTATTCACTTCAAAAATACTTTTGGGATGAAATGGTGAACACTGCATGTTATGTGTTGAATAGGGTGATTGTTATATCCAAATTGAATAAGACATCATATGAGATCAGTAAGGGTAGGACACCCAACCTTTCTCACCTTCATGTCTTTTGATGTAAGGTTTTTATACTGAATAATGAGAAGTCTCAACTTAAAATTTTTGACCCAAAATATGATGAAGGAGTATTCCTAGGTTACTCAAATATTGTGAAATCTTATAGAGTATTCAATAAATGAACACTAGTAGTTGAGGAGACCAATTATATTATGTTTGATGAATTTGATAATTTTGGAGGGTCTTAGGTTGAAGTAGAAGAGGTAGTAGAAGTCACCCAAAAAATGGAATTTGCTAATCTGGAGGAAAAGGGCATAACCTAAAAATACATTGCCTAGAGATTGGAAATATTCTTCGAGTCATCCTAAAGAACTGATCTTAGGGTGCCCTTCTGAAGGTGTTAGAACTAGGCATGGACTTAGAGAAGAAGTAAACCACTCTTCCTTCATATCAATGACTGAACCCACCAACATCAATCAAGCCCTTTCTGATAAATTCTAGATCTTAGCTATGCAAAAGAAACTAAATCAATTCATTAGGAATGTTGTTTGGGAGTTGGTGGAAAGACCTAAGGATCAAAGTGTGGTAGGAAATGGGTCTTTAAGAACAAAATGAATGATTCTGATGTGGTGATTATGAATAAGGTAAGATTGGCGGCTAAGAGATATAATCAAATTGAAGAGATTGATTTTGAAAAAAACTTTTGCCCCTGTAGTTAGATGAAAGCGATTAGAGTGCTACTAGCCTGCTTGTTATAAGAGATTTAAGTTTTTCCAAATGGATGTCAAGAAGCCTTTTTAAATGGGGTAGTAAAACAAGATGTGTTTGTAGAGCAAACCCCAAGTTTTGAGAATCCCCAATTTTTAAATCACATTTTCAAATTAAAAAAAGGCTTTGTATGGTTTAAAAAGGGACCTATGGCATGGTATGAGAGAGGCTTAGCACATTCCTACTAGAAAGGGAGTTTGTTAAGGGGAACGTAGACACCACCCTTTTTTCTGAAGAAAGTAGGAGATGAATTATTTATTGTCCAGATCTATATTACTGATATAATTTTTAGAACTTCTTATAAAAATGTATGCAATAAATTTTCTAAATTAATGAGTAAAGAATTTGAGATGACTATGATGGGAGAGTTGTCATACTTTTTAGGATTTAGCATAAGGCAAATGGATGATGGAACCTTTCTTAATCAATCGAAATACATTAAGGACATTTTTAAGGAACATGAAATGGATAAATCAAAGCCACTAAATACTCCGATGAGCTCCAGTGTTCGGTTAGATAAAGACATAAATGGAAAATTAGTTAATCAAAAGAAGTATAAAGGAATGATTAGATCGCTCCTTTACTTGATAGCTAACATACCTAATATAATGTTTAATGTGTGTTTTTGTGCTAGATTTTAAGCTGATTCAAAGGAATCTCACATGACTACAGTTAAGAGAATCCTTATATTTCTCTTAGAACCCCAACACTTAGGAATATGGTATCTAAGACATAGCCCTTCTTTTGAGATTATAGGATATTCGAATTTAGACTTTGTAGGGTGTAGGGTGGATAGAATGACCACCTCTAGAACATGTCAATTTTTAGGTTAGTCCTTAGTTTCCTAGTACAGCTGAAAACAAAACTCAGTTGCACTTTTCTTTGTTGAAGCTGAATATATAGTCTTAGGAAGTTGTGTGCCAAAGTCCTTTTATTAAAATAATAGATTCTAGATTTAAGATTATTTATAGGCATAATGTCAATTATATGTGATAGCTCTAGTGTCATCTGCTTTTTTTAAAATCCTATCCAATATTCTAGAACCAACCACATTGACATAAGACATCACTTTATTAGGAATTATGTTAATAAAGGAGACATTGAGCTACACCATATAGCAACTAAAAAACTAACTAGCTGACATCTTTACTAAACCATTAGCCTTTGAAACTTTCAGCCTCTTAAGGACCAGATTAGGTGTCATATACATAAATGCATGAACATGATGCTTTCTGAATCTTCTATTTTTTTATCCTTCTTTTGTTTTTGTAAATATGTTTGTATTTGTTTATGTGTTGCTATTTTTTATGTTATTTTCTCTTTCAATTTTTTTTGGTCACGGGTGGAATGAAATTTTTTTCCTTATTTTATTTTTTGAAAATTTGTAACCAATGATTGAAATCCCTAAATCAATTAAAGGAAGGAACATTATTGATTGTTTCGCTTCCTTTAACTCCTTTATTGGCATGATTTTCTTTTTGAAACAAAAATCTATTTCAAATTAATTATTGGACTTTGAAATTGTGATCTTTTCAATCTTTCTACATTAATATATCTCATATTAATAATGTTCGAAGTCATTAAATCACTTTCAAATTTTCTTGATCATGATGTTGAATTTATCATATGAATATGATTATGCTTTGTATTTTACTCCTTATATTAGAGAGTGAGTTTTTATTCTCTTATATCTAAAAGATATTCTCACAATTGAGAGTCTTTAATGTTAATTCTTGTTGAATTTAGATTAGATTGTTAAACTTAAACTAATGTCCTAAGGCTAACCAAAGGGGGGGGGTGAATTAGTAATTTTAAAAATTAGATTGGATTTAAAATTTGAAACCAGTTGATTAAAGCAAGTTAATTTGAAGTTTCAAAATAAAATTTTTCAACCATAAATTTAAAAACTTGCAATAAGTAAACAGTGGAAAATTAAATGACACAAAGATTCTCACGAAGATAAGATATTCTCACGTCAGTTTTAATGGACCTTTTATACCAAAGACACGAAAAACCGTCTAGAAAACTAAAAATGTCAATTTTGAGCATTCACGATCGTACAATAAGATAATCTGTTTGTACGTATGAATAGTTCAAAAATTGTTGTGTACGAACCTATTATGAATAAGTACTAACTTATTTTGTACGCGATCATCACCTAATATTAATTAAGTTCGTCCGGGATGAACAATATGAAATTTTTCAGATTTAGTATGTATGAAACATCTGGATGAAATGAGTGAGAATGGACCCAAGACGTTCATCCTTGTATGAACTGAAGATCATCTTGTACGATCACAAACCAGGGATGTTCGTCCTAGTACGAAACTGAGATTGTTCGTACAATCCATATAAGTAGAAAAAAAATTTTAGTGTGAGAACAAACCCGAGACGTTCATCCTTGTATGAACTGAAGATCAACCCATACGATCACAAACCCAAGACGTTCATCCTAGTACAAAACTGGGATCATCCCGTACCCTCCATACTTTAGAAAATTTTCATTTCTATTCGTTTGACTGCTTGTAGGGAAAATAACTGATCATAGCTTCTCATACGAATCGATATCATACAATATGATCTATTTAAAAAATATGAATTTTAAACTCTTCCACGGTGTGTGTGCTCAATTACTTAATTACATTCACACTCTCTCATACTCAATAAAATATAAAATACAGACTTCAATTACAATAAACTTTAAATTAATATTGATTTGAAGTCTTCAATAATCCAGAGTATAATTTCCATAAGACGTTAGTACACACAAGAGCAAAATAATTCTTCTAAAATATATTAGGAGAAATAATAATCAAAATAATAATATTTAGAATCATCAAAAACATAGAAGTTACAAGAATATCAAACATGCAAAACTAAGTACCAACCATCTCAACAATCTCTTCCTTTTTTATATGGCAAAATAACTATTGTTGGAATAAAAAAGAAAATCCTAAATTTCTCCTTAACTCCCCCTAAATGAATAAGCATGAGGATATAAGAAAATTCTACGAAGAACAAATCAATTTTTTTTAATTTTTTAATAAACTCACAAAACACTTTAAATAGAAAAAAAAACAACTCTAGCAAATATTAAAACAAAAAAATCAATTGCAAACAAACCAAACAAACAAATGCAAACATTATAAAAGCAAGCAAACAACAAACACAAATAGTATTTCTCCTCCTTTTGACAACAACAAAAAAGGAAGAAAAGAAAGTTGAAATGAAAGAAGTCATATGAAAAACCTTTAATAATTAATTTTGAAAGAGATTGAAATATGATTGCAATAACAAGATTGATGTCTACTAGATAAAAATAAAGATTCAAAACATTTAAATTAAAATATAACCTAGACAAGAAAAATTAGATCATGAAACATTCTAGATAATTGTATAAGGAGAATTATTGTAAAAGTGACGAAATGAAGATTAATTAAATTCAATATCTGATATAAAATATATTTGAACATTAGATAGATTTGAAGTTGAAGATTAAAAGATAGAGGAATGAACAACATCAATACATTTGTTTGGTGACATTGCACATCTTTTCAAATATTTGTTGCACATTTTGTGCATCTTTTTGTATTTGGGCTAATTTTGTGCCTCTTTTCAATTTGCGAACCATTACGTATTCTTTCAATTTTTATAGTTTGTATATTTCCTTTTTTATTAATTGATCTTTCTAAAATCAATAATCTAAAAACTCAAACTTCTCTAAGTACACAAATAATTATATTGAAAATAGAAAATAAAAAATAATAAGACATCAACATTGCAATAATAATTTTAGAATATGTATGTCTAAAAAGAACATGAGATTTATAGCCTTAACTTGATTGAGTTATAAAATAAATTAATTTATATTTTTGAAAAAATAGATTTCCTAATGAAATTAATTTTTATATTGTAGTTTGTTAAGATAGTTGCTATTTGAATGCTTTACATTTTTGCAACTTATGTAGTTTTGATGATTCCAAACATTATTGTTCAAATGTGTAGTTATCTCCTAACAATTTTAGAAGATTTGTATTTGCTCTTGTGTGTACTAACATTTCAGGAAAAACGAACTCCAGACTACGAAGACTTCAAATCAAATTCAGAATGAGATACTTTGTAAATTTTGAAGTTTGTATTTCTTTGAAATTAAATTGAAAGGGAGTGATTGTAATTGAGTGAATAAAAACATACACACACACATAAGGAGATCATAAAATATTTATACTGATCGTACTGG
>NW_021319486.1:1386938-1414683 GCF_001605985.2 Dendrobium catenatum
AAAGGTAAGAATCTTTACTTGTGAATTAGGATTACTTCACTCTTTTCTTTCTTCCTTCTAGATTCTTGTGAGAAGATCTGTCAAGGAGATCCGGTTCTCTGCCGACACTTTGAGAGTGTGAACAGACGAAGGGTTCGCTGCCTACACTTGGAGAGTGTGAATAGCCTTTGCTGCCTACACTAGGAGAGTATGAATAACCGAAGGGTTCTCTGCCTACACTTGGAAAGTGTGAACAGCCGAAGGGTTCTCTGCCTACACTAGGAGAGTGTGAAAGGACGACGGTTCTCTGCCAACACTGGGGATTGTGTAAAAGGACGGACGGTTCTCTGCCGCACTGGGGAGTGGTGAAAAGAGTGTGTTGTAAAGGCTTCTCCTCCTTGCTGTGGGTGCAAAAGGAGAGTCACTATTGGTATTAGTGCAATACTCAGAGGGTGCCTCTGGGGAGTGGATGTAGGTCTGGTTTTAGACAGAACCACTATAAATCTGGTGTCATTTACTTTACTATTTTTACGTTTTCGCATTTTAATTCTTAGTCTTAAAAACTCTGTGGTTGAAAAAACTTTTTCTACAAAACTTAAAAGAAATAATTTTTATTTCGGTTTAACATAATTTTAAAAGAGGGCTTAAAATTTTTTAAACTACCAATTCACCCCCCTCTTGGTAGCCTTTGGGACATTAACTTAGGCTTAACAACCTAATTACTAGACTCAACATAGTTTAATTTAAAACTCTTTTTTAGATCAACTAAGATAAGATTAATATATATGCAAACTAACATTTCAAACAAAGAACAAAAATAACTAAACAAGATAAGACATTTTTTATTGATATCAATATGAAAATGTAATACAATAATCACATTTGATATCAATAATATAAATACTCAAAGACACTGTACCATGACAACAGGTATATAAAAAATACTGAAACTACAGAGATCATTACATCATAACTATAAGGACTGGCAAAAACAACACACAAGAAGTACATCTATAAATCTGAAGGTCCCTGGTCTACAGGAGGTGGCTGGTTGAATATAGAAAAATAGCTATTCATCATAGCCATGTTGGTGTTCATCGAGTCAAACCAACCTCGAATCCAACCCATATCCTGCTGGTACTATGCATCGTACTGATATAGATGAGTTTGAATTTGATCAAAGCATTGATCAAAATGACTCTCTAGCTAGTCAAAGCACTAGACCATCTCCTGAAAGTTAGGTTTATAAGCAGGGGGAGGTGCAGGTGTCGGTGCTCCCCCTTCTCCCATAGAATCCTCACTTGAATCATCTCTCCAAAAAGTGCTCAAAATGAAGCATCAGTGAAATAGATTGGCAATTCAAGTTGAGGCTCTGGATGGATAAGATTGTACTTCTTCTCAAGGATATATGTCAATAGGTGTCCTAAGGAAATATTCTTCTTCCTCTTATGTGAAACATGTCCAATTTTGAAAAGGCCATAAATATAGTCAATAATATGTTGGGCTTCATCTATTGGTTCACCAGTCATGATCAGATAAGTAACAGTGGATAGAAGAGGAGTAATGTTAATCCGGTCACCAGCATTAGGAATAATGGAAGTCCTAAGGACATGCTGAATGACCCTACATTTTGATTTATGGTATGGACCCAAGACAAATGACATACTTGTTCAATCCCTCTAAGAACTTTGTTGATTTTAGTTCAGTTATAATCATATTTTAAAGTCATTGTGTGGGCTCTAACTCCTTGAGTTCTTAAGTGCAAAAAGGTTCCCAAAACCTCCTTAGTGATTTCTACATTTCTCTTAAGGAGATAAGATCTGATCCTACACACATTCGAATTAAAAGACATGTTTGCCAGAAAAAAATGAAAGATTTCTTTGTTGAAGGCATAGATCAAAGTCAAGATAAAGGCAATCTGAGTAGCAAAAAAAGGCATCACTTGAAAGTGAATATCCTCTTGGATTAGTATTCTGGAAGGAGTGCTTTTGGCAAAAGAAAATCTAAGAAAGGAATCCTCATTAGCACTAGAAAGAAAGTCACTATCTCCACTAATGGAAGATGATCCCTTAGTGAGTCTACCCCTCTTACTAGAGCTAGCCATTGCTATGTTGAGAAGGATTTGAAAATGGCCATTGAAGTGAATGAAAATGAATTCTAAAGCCCTCAAATTTAAAGAGAAACAATATTTCGTATGTACGAAAATTGGATCGTACAGTACGATTCATGGTTCGCACATGATGAAATGAATTTCATATGTATAAATAAATACGTTCAAAATGAAATGACTTTTCATAATTACGCCAGTTACAAAGCGTCCTTTTGTACAGACTATTTGATTAGACGATCGTACAGATGAACAAGTATTTGTCCGGGATGATCAGATATTAAAGATCATTTTAAAGATGGTTAGGTTCATCCTGCATAACGAATGACACATGGTTCGTATGTACAAACAAAATGTTCGTATGTACGATCGATTATAATAACTGATTCGGCCCGTATAACCATCTACATGCATACAAAAGAAGTAATACAAATCATTTGGGATGATATAAATATCGTACAATATGATATGTATAGAAAAATGAAACTTTACGCAAACAGTTCAAAACCACGATCAATCATGTTATAGTAATCGTACGGGAAGAAAATATATTTATATAGTATGATTAAAACACTTAAAGAAAATCACACGATCGATCAGAAATAGAGATTTTGATGTGTCCATAACATGTCCAAAAACACATACAAACAAAAATAAAAAGTCATGAAAACAAAAATAATCGAAAATAAAACACAAAAACATAAAAGACACATAAGATCATATCAAGGTTGCAGAGAATTTTCATTTAAGCATTAAGATCTATCACACCTAGCCTTATTCTTAATGTGCTAAACATATCAAAAGTTAGTTGTTTTGTAAAAATATTTGCAAGTTGATTTTCAGTAGAATTAAGATTCAATTCAATTTCTCCTTTGGATACATGATCCCTAATGAAATAATGCCTTATGTCAATATATTTGATTCTAGAATGTTGAATAGGATTTTTTTGAAATGCAAATGGCACTAGTGTTATCATAATAAATTAGAATTGTGCCTATTGTAAATTTTAAGTCAATCAACTATTATTTCAACTAAAGAACTTCTACCACACAACTTCCTAAGGCAATGTATTCAGCTTCAGTAGTAGATATGATTATAGAATTTTGTTTTCTACTGGACCAAGAAACTAAATTTTTTTTAATAAATTGATAAGTTCCAGATGTACTCTTTCTATCAACCCTATAACCTGCAAAGTCTGAATCTGAATATCCAATAATTTTAACTGAAGAGCTAAACTTAGGATACCAAATTTCTAGGTTCTGAGTTTCCAAGAGATATCTTAAAATCATTTTTATTGTTGTCAAATGTGATTCTTTTTTATCTAATTGAAATCTAGTACACAAATAAATACTGAACATAATATTGGGTCTGCTAGTAGTCAAGTAAAGCAAAGATCTAACTATTCTCCTAAATTTTTTTTTATCAACAAATTTTCCCTTTGAGATCTTATCCAACTGAACTGAGGAACTCATAGGTGTAATAACAAGTTTAGCATTATCCATTTCATACTTCTTGAGGATGTCCTTAATATACTTCGACTGACTAAAAAATGTACCTTCCTCAATTTACTTAATGCTAAAACCTAGAAAGTAACTCAAATCTTCCATTAGGCTTATCTCAAATTCACTACTCATTATTTCAGAAAAATTATCATAAGGATTTTTATTTGTAGATCCAATGATAATATCATCAACATAAATTTATACAATGAGTATGTCATCTCCCAATTTCTTAAAAATTAGTATAGTGTCCACACTTCTTTTTTTAAAAGATCTCTCAAGTAGGAAAGTGATCAACCTCTCATACCAAGCCCTAGGTGCCTATTTCAATCCCTACATTACCTTTTTCAATTTAAAAATAGGATTTTGATATTTTGAATTTTTAAATTATGGGGGTTATTCAACATAAACATCCTTTTGAATTACTCCATTTAAAAAAGAACTTTTAACATCTATTTGAAACAATTTGAATCCTTTAAAACAAGCAAAGGCTTAATAAAATCCTAATTGCTTCAAGTCTCGCTATAGGGGCAAAAGTCTCCTCAAAATCAATTCTTTCAATTTGATTATACCCCTTAGCCACCAATCTAACCTTATTTTTAATGATAACTCATGAGTTATTTATTTTATTTTTTGAAAATCCACTTCGTTCCAACTACACTTTAATTATTTGGCCTTGCAATTAATTTCCAAATATCATTCCTTATAAATTGATTTAATTCTTCTTACATTTCTTAAAACTAAAGTTCATCCAAAAGTGCTTGATTTATATTTATAGGTTCTATCATTGAAATAAATACATAATGATTGGCTTCTTTGCTTAGGCGAGGCCTAGTCCTAACACCCTCACTAGGTTCACCTAAAATTAATTCCTTAGAATAATTTTTAGAAAATTTTAAATCTCTAGGCAACGGGATTTTTATCTCCAAATGTTTATCTAAATTAATTTTCTCAATCTTTTGGGAGTTATTTTTAATTTCACCATCTTCCAAATTTTGCTCTTCCAAAATTCCAGATTCATCAAATACAACATGTGTGATCTCCTCAACTATTAAAGTTCTTTTGTTAAATACTCTATAAGATTTTCTAATACTAGAGTATCCAAGAAAAAATTATTCATCTGATTTTAGATCAAATTTTCCCAATGAAGATTTTCCATTATTATGTATGAACACCTTACATCTAAAAACATGAAAATATGATAAATTAGGTGTTCTCCCCTTAAGAAGCTCATAGGGTGTTTTGTTTAATTTTGATCTAATGTTCACCCTATTCAGAATATAACATTCAATGCTAACCCCTTCAGCCCAAAAATATTTAAGATGTGAATATTCTGCCAACATGGCTCGAGCAGCTTCAATTAATATTATGTTCTTTCTTTTGACTACCCCATTCTGCTGAGGGGTCTTAGGTGCTTAAAAATTATGATCAATTATTTTTCTTTACAAAATTCTTTAAATTTTTCATTTTTAAATTCTCTCCCATGATCACTTTAGATTATTAAAATCTCACATCCTAGTTTCCTCTGAATCCAAGTTAAAAAATTTATAAACTCTTCGAATAATTCACTCTTATGATATAAGAATTTAACCCAAGTAAATCTTGAATAATCATCTACAATAACAAATCCATGCACCTTTCCTCCTAGACTCACAGTTACAACATATCTAAAAAGATTTATATATAAAATCTCCAATGGTTTACTAGTTCTAAGATCCTTATTTGACTGAAAAGAGGACTTCACTTATTTTCCTAATTGACATGCATCGCAAAGGTGATCCTTAATAAAGTCTAGTTTTGATATACCTCTTACCAAATTATTTTGGGTAATGTTTCTAAGATTTTTCATGCTAGAGTGATAGAGTCTCCTATGCCATAACCATAATTCATGAGAAATAATTTTCAAACATAAAGCATTAGAAGATTTAATATTATTTAAATCTAGCATATAAAAATTATTTACCCATAATCCATGTAAAATATCATTACCATTTAGGCTTAATATATAGTTAGTGGGAAAAAATTTTACACTGTATCCTTTATCACATAGCTGACTAATACTTAAAAAATTATGTTTTAAGCCTAATACAAGTAACACATTTTCAATGAAAAATTTTTGCAAGTTTTCGTTCATACCTATGCCAACCACTTTCCTAGTGGTGTTATCCCTAAGTATAACACTGCCTCCATTCCTAGCTTCCAGTGTTATAAATTGTGTAGTATCTCCAGTCATATGCTTTGAGCATATGCTGTCCAGGTACCAAATGCTCTTACGAGGCCTTGTATGATAGTGTGCCTGTAAAATTATCAAATGTTAAACATAAAAACTCAAACAAATTTGGGTTCTTTTAGTAAAATAAAACTAAATGCATGTATAATATGTATAGGTATAACCTTAGGACTCCACACTAAATGAGTTTTTCTATCCAAAGTATAGGTGTGTTCTATATGTTCAAACATGCAACAAGAATAACATTTAACTCAAGGAAATAAGTTTCTTAATTTTTTATAATTATTCTGTCTCTTCCTGAGTTATAAAAATTTTGGATACAAAATAGGATTAGTAAAATCTTCAAGTCTTGGTAATTTCCTTTTTTTTTTGAGAGCTTACACTTTCAATTTCAAAAATGTATTCAAATATTCTAGAACATGTTTATCAAAATTCAAATAATGCTCTCTATTCTCTGATTCATCCTTAAAATCCTTAAATTCCTTTTTTAATTGAGCATAGGATGATTTTAAAAGATCATTTTTCTTATTCAAGTCATCAAAATCATCAAGTAAGCTCATGTGATTGTTATCTATCAATGCATGATCTTTTCTAAAGATTTCATGTTCTCTTTACAATTCTTACATTTTTAAATTCAGACTAACATACATATTCTTAAGTTTTCTATATGCATCATGAATTCTTTCAAAAACTTCTAATAGTTCAGGATAGGTTAAGTCACATACATCTTCTTGATATGACTAATCAAGATTATCAGCCATTAAGCACAAGTTGACGACTTCCTTCTCCTTTTCTATTTCTGATGAATCCAAAGCCGAGTCCGCCCAAAAAGCTCTTTTGAATCTCTTCTTGTCCTTCTTCACATTTGGTTTCTCCTCTACCTTCTCCTTGTTAAGAGTGGCTTTTAGGTTTGGGCAATCTGATTTTACATGTTCAGGTTTCCTGCATTCATAGCAAAGCACATCATTAGAAATCTTAACATTTTTATTGAACTTACCTTTGTTCCACTGCTGGCATTTCCTTTGCTTTCTTTTTAGAAAACTTCTAAATTGCCTAGTCATTAGAGCAATATCATCCTCATTCTCAAGTTGTGACTGATCACTCTTCGACTCCTCCACTTTTAATGTAATGTTCTTCTCCTTTTGTTGTTCACCTGCATTAATCTTCCTTTGACTCACTCCTTGCTCGCAAGCATTTAGTGAACCAAGAAGATTATTAATAGAGTAAATATTTAAATCTTTAGACTATATAATTGTAGTTATCTTAGTATCATAAGCAGTAGGCCAACAACAAAGTATTTTATTAACCATTTCAGCATTCATTAATTCCCTATCTAATACATACAAAGAAGTGACTATCTAAGTAAATCTTGTATACATGTTAGAATAGATTCATTAGGTTTCATACAAAATAATTCATAGTCATGTAATAAGATATTTAATCTAGACTGCTTTACTTTATTAGTCCCTTCATAAGTAATACAAAGTCTATCTTATATGTCGTTTACACTTTTGCAAGTGGAAACTCAAATGTAGTCTTTTGACTTAAGTGCACAAAATAAAGTATTTAAACATTTTACATTAAGTTATGCTAAGTTATGTTCTTCTAGAGTTTAATCTGTAAAGGGTGTTTCAACTCTAATACCATCGACTAATCTAGTTGGTTTTATATACCCTTCTTAAACTAAGATCCACATACAATAATCAAGTGACTGTAAAAATATTTACATGCTTGTTTTTAAAAATTAAAAGGAATGTTATCAAATAAAGGAGGTCTAGTGATCAAATACCCTTCAGGTGTATTCCGATTTCCAAAAATAACCTTACTCATTTTTCAAAAAGTAGTTTAAACCTATGGTTTTGAAACAAAGCTCTGATACCACTTGTTGATTCTTATTGAATCTAGATTAGGTTGTTAAACCTAAACTAATGTCTCAAGGCTAACCAAGAGGGGGGTGAATTGGTAATTTCAAAAATTATCTTTGATTTTAAAATTTGAAACCTGTTGATTAAAGAAAGTTAATTTAAAGTTTCAAAATAAAATTTTTCAACCACAAAATTAAAAAGTTGCAGTAAGTAAGCAGTGTAAAATTAAACGACATAAAGATTTATAGTGGTTCGGTCAAACTTGACCTACATCTACTCCCTGAAGACTCCCTCTTTAGGTATTGCACTATTACCAAAGTGACTCTCATTTTGCCCCCACAGTAAGGAGGAGAAGCCTTTACAAAACCACTCTTCCACCAATCCCCGGTGCGATAGAGAACCATCATCCTTTCACGCTCTCTAAGTGTAGGCAGAGTACCTTCATCCTTTCACATCCTCCAAGTATAGGCAGAGTACCTTCATCCTTTTATACCCTCTAAGTGTAGGTAGAGTACCTTCATCCTTTCATACCCTCCAAGTGTAGGAAGAGTACCTTCGGTTGTTCATACTCTCCAAATATAGGTAGAGTACCTTCGTCCTTTCACACCCTCCAAGTGTAGGCAGAGTACCTTAGGCTATTCAAACTCTCTAAGTTTAGGTAGAGAACCTTTATCCTTTTACACCCTCTAAGTGTCGGCAGAGAACTGTCGGCTGTTCACACTCTCTAAGTATCGGCAGAGAATTAGATCTTCTTCAAAGATCTTCGCACGAGTAATCTAGAAAGATAAGAGTAAGGGTAATAACCACAATCACAAAGAGATCCTTACCTTTGAGAAACCTTGTGAACCCTTCACACTCCACTTGCAATAAATCTCTCTCAAACACTCTCTCCTTCAATTGCCCTTAAAAAATCACGAAGACAAAAATATTCTCACATTAGTTTTAATGGACCTTTTATACCAAAGATACAAAAAATCATCCATAAAACTGAAAAATTTTAATTTTGAGCGTTCACGATTGTATAGTACGATAGTATGTTCGTAAGTATAAATAGTTCAAAAACTATTTACTATGAACCTATTGTGAATCGGTACGAATTCATTTCATAGGCGATTATCATCCGGTACGAATTTAGTTCGTCCAGGATGAACAATATGAAAATTTTCAGATTTAGTCTGTACGAAACATCAGGATGAAATGAGTAAGAATGAACCCGAGACATTTGTCCTTGTACAAAATGAAGATTGTCCCGTACAATCACAAACCGAGACATTCATCCTAGTACAAAACTTAGATAGTCCCGTATGATCCATACTTAGAAAAAAAAATTTTGTGCAAGAATAAACTCGAGACGCTCATCCTTATATGAACGGAAGATCGTCCCATATGTTCACAAACCCGAGACGTTCGTCATAGTACAAAACTACGATCGTCCCATATGAACCATACATAGAGAAATTTCATTTCTATTTGTTTGATTGCTCGTAGGGAAAATAACAGATCAGATCGTCCGTACAAATTAATATCGTACAGTACGATCAATTTAAAAAATATGAATTTTAAAATTTCTGCCGGTGTGTGTGTGCGCGCTCAGTTACTCAATTATAATCATATTCTCTCAGACTCAATAAAATAAAAAATATAGACACAATTATAATAAATTCTAAATTGATCTTGATTTGATATCTGCAACAATCCGGAGTATGATTTCCCTGAAATGTTATTACACAGAACAACAAAATAATTCTTCCAAAATATGTTAGGAGAAATCATAATCAAAATAATAATATTTGGAATCATCAAAAACATATAAGTTGTCAGAATATCAAACATGCAAAACTAAGTAGCAACTATCTCAATATTTAAAGGTTTCGAAATGGAGCTAGCTCACAAAAATGATAAGAGGTATAAAATGAGCCCAAAAAAGAAAAAATGGAAAAGATGCGCAATGATCGCCAAAAATTAAAAGATGCACAAAGTGTATCAAAAATCAACAGATGCGTAAAGTGTGCCAAATAACTCACAAGAGGCGCAAAATGAGCCTATCACGAATTAAGCTTCATTCTCTTTCAAACTTTTAAATCTTAGATGTATTCATGTGTCTCTTGATATCTTCAAAAGGCTTGATTCTTGAAACATATGATCGTGACTAATTACTTTGTTATATTATTTTAAAATATATTTTTCTAAAACAAAGTTTTGAACATATCACTTTTCTTATCTATTTTTTTTAGTTCTTTATTTTCTAAGGAATTCTACACTGTAAGGAGTCTGAGCTATAATTAACAGGATCAAGTGTTCTATTTTTCTTTCTAATTTTAGTAATATTAATTAATTTCTTTCTAATTTTTAATCCAATCACAAGGAAAATTTATCATTGTCTAGCATTAATTAAAAAAAAAAAACATCAGCAACACGACCAGGATATGGCCTGGTTTGGGGAGTAGTTTGCTTCAATTCATAATTTCTTTCAGCCACCACCACCACCTTCTTCACCTGATCAGGGTCCCTCGTACCTAAATTTTGCACTATATTTTTGTTTGATATTTTTACTGATGTTATTTTCTGTACGATGTTCTATTTTGTATTTTTCTGTTTCCTCTTTTTTGTGATATCAAAAAAGGGAGTAGTTATTATTATTGTATCATTTAATGTTATTATTATTATTGTTGTATCATCTTCTAGTTTTAGAAAAAATTTTAATGCTTTATTTTTATTGTTTTCCTTCATTCTCTATTTTATTTTTTTATTATCTTCTTGATTTAAAATTGCCTAACAAATATTTACCATCATCAAAAAAGGGGGAGATTGTTACAAATATAGGATTATAATTTTAATGAAAACAAATATTTTTGGCATTCTTTCTTCTCTACTACCATTCCTACTGCACATTTGTTTTGGTTGCCCTAACTACTAACTCTTTAGATCCACAAGGTCAATTATAATTCAAGCCAGCTCAAGATTGGGTAGACTAGGACTGAGCAAATCTATAACTTTAAGTCCAATGGTTTTAACTTTTTCTTGAGTCAAATGTAATAAGGTGGATCCTGATGTTAAGTAACCTTGCACACACACACTTAGGGGAAGAAATTATATAAGTTTAAGAGATTTTCTATTTTTGGTCATATCATATAGGATGATCCAAAATCATCCTAGAAAAAAAAATTAAAAATAGAAACCCTAATTAGGGCATCTGTATCAAGTTAGTCAGAAAAAGCAAATCGTCCTAGACGATAGACTCAAATCAGAAAGACTCACCCGCCAAACTCTATTAGGCAAGGTATTATTTTAAGAAATCATATATGATGATACCCTATTATCCTGGATGATTCATTACAATCATGCCTAAATTAGTCAGGTGATTAAGGAAAGTAATTAAGATTTGATTGATTCATCATATCATCCAAGATGATCGCAGGATCATCCTGGATGATAAATAAGAAAAGCCTTAGTCTTCTCTTGAACCAACTGGACGTCTCAAACTATCAGCTGGATGATCAGCTATAATTCTTCATCAGCCAGATGTTTTGTTGTACAATCAAAACTATATGTTGGACGATTATCACTGATTTTGAACTAATCATATAGAACAATCCAAGCATCATCTGGGATGATCAGTTATATTTCTTCACATCCAATATGGATCTCTTAGACGTCCAGAACTTTGTGTTGGATGATATGTATGATTTTGAACTAATTGTATATGACAATGTACACATCATCTTGATTGATCAGAATAAATAATGTGTTCTAATAGTCCAGCACAACCAGATAATTTTGGCTGAAAGGGCTAAAATATACTAATCATACGGGACTATCTGTCGATCATTTTAGACGATCTTTGATGGTAAGTTACAAATTAGGGCAAATTTTAAGGTCTTCTTTATAAGATCTCTTATTTATTATTAAGAGCATCTTTTATTGTTATCCTGACTAGAGAGATCTTAGAGAAGAAGAGTGAGAGCTTGGGAGATAGAGAGAGTATCTTTTGAGGGGGAGTTTGTGAGGTGTTCACAAAAATTTGTCCAAGCAAGGATTTGAGTCATCTTCTCCTTTCGTCATCCTTAGCTCCTTAGTGGCTCTAGGGAGGTCTTCAATAGTATTAGATCAAGGTTCTCTACCTGCTCCAGGAGGAAGCAAAAGGAGTTTGGGTTCTCTGCATCATTGGGGTTGGTGAAAAGTTATTTATAAAGGCTTCTCCGCTTTTCCATGGGAGCAAAAGGAGAGTCATTATATTTTAGTGCAATACCTAGAGGAGAGGCTTTGGGGAGTGGACCTAGGTCAAGTTGACCAAACTACTATAAAATTTGGTGTGTTCTTTTTGTGTTATTCCTACACTTTATTTTTTCGCATACTAATTTTTGTGGTTGATTGTGTTTGTTTTAAAATATGCATGGGATATTTTCAAACAAAGATGAACGGGTTATGGATTTACCCTCAGTAGTATTCCTATTACCAAAATACGCCATTGGATAAATTCTTAAAGATTTTAAAATCTAAATTTGAAGACCCACTTCAAAGTTTGAGGAGGTTGTGAGACCTTAATGAACTAGCCCGGGGGACACCAAAAGAGAGGAGGGTGATGGAATTTAAAAGTCGACTACATAACAATAATACCAACAATAGCAATAACAACAAAAAGCCTTTATCCCACTACGTGGTCGGCTACATGAATCCTTTTTAGCCATTGTATCAGGTTAAAAGTCAAATTTTCATTAAATCTAAACTACATAATAATAATACCATTTTTTTAATAAAAATATTTGGTAAACTAAATCCAAGTACATAACTTAAAATTATGTGGAAGTAATTAGTAATTTTAAAAGAGATATTTTTGTGTTCTTTTAATACATACAAATTTTCTTTTTGTATGGCACAATCCGATCCTAACTACAATTAATCTTAAATATTGAAATCAAGAAATTTAACTCACAGATAATAACAAAAAAATTGTAGAGAGAAAATAAATGCAAAAAATGAAAAAAGCACACCATAAGATTTTATAGTGGTTCAATCAACCTTTACCTATATCCACTCCACGGAGTCCACTCTAGATATTGCACTAAAAAAAAGTGACCATCTTTTTGCCCCCACAACAAGATAGAGAAGCCCTTACGTAATCCCTTATACCAAACCTGATGAGGCGAAGTGTTGGAAGCTAAACCTCCCGTTGATGGTAGTAAACCTCAATTCTTTTTCTCCCTTACAGAGAAGGCAGAGTACCTTAGCTCCTTTTACACCTTCCTGGTGAAGGCAGAGAACCCAGCTCCTTTATCTCTCTTCTAGAGAGAATAGAGAACCTCGAGGACTTGACCTTGAAGCTTCTCTCCTAAGAGAAAACTTCAAGGACTAACCAGGCCATAGGAGGTGCAAAGGTGCTTAGCTAGCTTGGAGAAACCATGTAATCCCCTCAAACTACTTCTCCCTCACACTCAACCTCACCTTCTCCCTCCTCTTAAACCCTGGATCTTCCTTAGAAGCTTCTTTCTCAAAGTTCCTTCTTGAACCTAAGACTCCTCACTCTTTTCCAAAGAGATAATTAAAAAAACCCTTAAAAATTCAAGTTGTCTCATCTCTTTTCATATAGTACGATATTCATTCAAATAATACAAATAATTCAAAAACTAGACCCGTTCAGTATGATGCATACAATCATTTAAACAAACTATTCAAATTTTGCAAACATATCATATAGTTTGATCGTATGGTCGCCAAGTACGATTTATTCAATTTCTCTATATTCGTATAGGAAAATCCATGGGATGAATGAAAGTGATCTCTATTAACTAGTTTGTATTATTCTCATCATACGATATAGTCCGTTGATTTCCAATAGGTTAATCAATATAAAGTAAATATCGTATAGTAAGATTAGTTCAATAATCATGGTTTTGTTTGGTATGATATTTGGGATGACAAAATTTCATCTTTGTTAATCATACAATATGATCAAGATAATACAGTATGATATGCTATCTTTATTTAAAACATGATTTGATTGACTAATTATGAAGGATAATTTAAGTAAGATTTCAAAATTTTATACAATACGATTCAGATCGAACAATACGATTAGTTAAAAAATAATTTTTTGAATTTCTGACTTAAATTATCTGGTGTCTAGGGTTTACAGATCAAAATAAATCATATAATATGATTAGTTCAATATATTTAATGATTCCATTAGCCATTAATACCATTTTTTGAATAACTGATTGTATAATATGATTGTAAGTCATACAATATAAATAGTTAAGCAAAAATTATCAAAGATTTTCTTCAATCCACCTATGTGCAAGTATATGATTACTAATTACTTATATTGTTATGTGGCTAGACTCAAAAATATAAAATTATAAAAATGTTAAAATTATACTCTTTAAATTGATGCCCTATTCTAACAAATCTTGAGTCTTTAGTAGTCTTAAGAGGTATATATTTTCCCTAAAATGTTAGTACACATAGAAAAAATATAATATCTAATATTCATGCTAAGAGAAATTAAAAAGTCAATCAATAATATTTGTTATCATAATAAATCACAAGCTAGGGATCCTAGATTGCAACAATATGGGTCTACAGCTTCTTGTAGGATAGTTGCCTATCCTTTTCCACTATCACTCCATTATGCATTCACTCTTAGCTTACAACATGAAGATTTATTATTAAAAGTGACTACCTAGGATTCCTCTTTAGTGGTTACCTCTCTCTTGCATTACTAGGCATTAATGATGATTTATTTCTTATAGGTTCTTAGCTATCTAGCTGTGTACCTTCATGCTTCCTCTTAGAGCATAGTCTGTATGATACAATGTTCTTTTGGAATCCAATCATCTTTCACAGGGATAATGCCTTTCTCTATCTTTAATAGTACTTTCCAGGATATATAGAGTCCCATGTATCACTTTTGAGGCGAGTTTCCTTGAGCTGCAGGGTCTTACATTACCATGGCACTAACTGTGTGGCTAGATTCACTTGTATATTTAGGGTGCATTTTCTTATTTAGAGTCCCCTCCATATTTCTTGGAGTGAGGATATCTCATAGTCATATGGATATCACAAGCCTCTTATACTTTAGAGTCAAAGCGGGGATGACTCTTCATCTTTTCTCCACATATGGTGGTGGTTCACCAACTAGAAGTTGTAGGTTTACCCCCTGATCAGAGAGAAATTAATTTTTGATGGGCTAGATAAGAAGAGGATATATACTTTGTTGTATGGAGGGCATACCCTTGGTAGCTATGCATTTTATCAGTATGAACCTGGGCTGGTTGTTTTACTGCTCATGGAACTTTATGATGTTTGAGGGTACAAACTTAACATGATGGCTCACCAATTTAGATTTTCACATGCTATAGCTTATGATGGGTGGCCATTTATTTCTATACTTGTTAATATTAGGCATATGGATGCTATTCCTCAGGAGATCCTATTTTATATAGCTTCCACAGAGTGGTCACGCTTGCTGAGGCTTGGTATTGGTTCTAGTTTTCACTTATATTTTCCTTACAATTATATAGGCATTAGCCACATACGTCTGATGGGTGTGATTTTCTTTCTTGCCAATTTTGGAGCATGAAAAAGTTTGAGCACTGGGTGAGAGAATTGGTAATGTTGATGGGCCAAATACCTTGACAAGACTCTTCACAAACTAGGGACAACCGAGGTAACTTACTTACCCCTTTCCTCTTTCTTTCTTCTTGGTAATTGATTGATCAATTAATTAATTATTTTCTTGATAATTTGAATTTATATCTTCTTTCATCCTTGATGCGGTGAGACATGGTGAGGGTACCACATCTTCTCCTATAAGGATGTAGGATGTAGAGCTTGATTTGTGTCACACTGAGGTACCTAGGTCTTCTTGTAAACTTGTAAGCTCTTAGCACATCGAGCCACCTCAAGCTTCCACATGCTAGATAGTTAGCCACCTGTCATGACATCTTTTAACTCCTGAGGAAGCATTGACGGGTCCTTAGATGTTTGTGGATGTATGTTCTTCCTTAGGATCTTTTGGAGAAAACCTTCGGCGTATGATGATGTCATATTTTATTAGATATGGTGTGATAGATCCCTTTACATATTTCTATTTTCCAATAAACCCTTATAGGTCATTCTGGCCTTGGGAGTCATTCTGGGTTGACTCAGCTTCACCCGTAGAGTTTCCTGATGTGCCATCATACATACCAAAAATTGTAAATTTAGTCTTAATAGCTGCAGCATATTGTCCATAGAGTCGTCCTATCAACTTTGCGAGTTCTTCTTTAGGTATCTTCTTATCATGTTCTAATTGTATTTTTCATGCATTATTGTTTTATCCGTTCTCATACTTACCATTTTTAACTTTTCGTGTAGTACCTAAGGTGGAAGAATAGATAATGGAGATCCATTATCATATTCCATCAGGTCTTGACCCTCGATAGGCTAACATATATGACAACTGCATGAATTTTTATATGGGACCTTTAGCTCATATGGATCTTGGATCTCCCAAGTCCATGGATCATTTTACTTCTACAGCGAGCCATACCCTTGGTCTACTAGCACACCTTGGGTTACATAGTTCAAAGTTATCGTGTTGGGAGACATTATGCCATGAACCAGAGTTTAATATGAGGTGGTTGAAGTATATCTTTACTACGTGTACTAGAGTGCCATTATCTGCATTACAGGAGAGAGAGTTAATAAACGTCAGGTAGCAATTTATGTTATACATGATCAATATTGTAAGAGTACTGAGGCTCTTAAGAGGTACCTCCAGAGTTCTTCTAGCATGGCTAGCGAGATAGAGGGGCTATCATCTCATGTGAAGGATCTCTAGAAAGACATCAAGGGAGTGATATATTTGAAGAGCACCTTACAAGAGGGGCAAGATCAATGGGATTGTATCAACAGTAGAGAACTTCATCATGATTAAATTCTGCATCACAATATTTTAGATGCTAAGTCCGCACTGATCCATATAATAAAGGAGCTTCATGTTGCTGAGGCTGAGTAATAGAATTTGATTGAGGTCATCGCGTAGCTCAAAGATCTACATACTCATGTCCTCTGACATGTTTGCCCCTCTTTTCTTTGTGAGATATATATAATTACCTCCATCCTTGATTGCATTCTTTCTTGGAGTGTGTTGTATAATGATTATACATTTATTTTATGTAGAATCTTTTTCTTTATTTTTCTTTCCCTTTATTACATTTTAGTGGTATTGTTAATTTTGCATGAGATTTTAAATCTTTTTAGTGGGATCTTGGCATGCAGTGCGATGTTAATATGAATAATAATTTAAAATGCCCCCTATGCTTGGGAAAAGTTGTGAGTGTCATTTAGAGTTCATCTGAGCTTTGCAAGCTAATTGATTAGCTGGACTTCGCTTCCTCAACATTTTTGTTGTTGACTTCAACTCAGATACATCTTCTTCTTTTTCAAATATTTAACTTCTTCTTTATGCTTTCCTTTTTTTTATTTTTTACAACTTCACTAACTTATGTCAATCATTGGAGTAGGGCATATATCTTTTAGCTAATGCAAAAGTTCTCAGCTTAAGTATTCTCTTTTTATTTGTTTGCGCATTTTTCTTTCTTTCTCAAATTTTACTAGTATTCATGTTGCTTTACATAGGTTTCCAGAGTAAGTTATTAGTCACGAAGCTACTGTAGGGGACTTCAACTCAGGTATTCTTTCTCCCTCTTTTATAGCTTTTGTAATTTTTATTGGCTTATTGGTACCCATATTGTGTTATGCAGGTTCTAGGAGGCGCAGAACACCCAATTTTTGGAAGGAATAGAGTGAGGTTGTCGACTTACTCTTTAGGTATAGATTTAGGGGATAGATCTCAATCCTTTGTAAAGGATAATGTACCTATTTTTTAGTTGGTGCAAGCTCTTAACAAGATGAGATTTCAAACTTGTGGTGCTCATGACCTTAGGCACTTATCAGAGTTATTAATCGCACTACTTTCACAGCTTTAGTTTGAGTTTTAATTTTTTTATTCCTATTTCCCTGTGCTTTGTGTGATAAACTTGGTGAATGATTACTTGATTTATCTTTATTGCCTTGTCAAGAGATTTACATACCTTCTGCCCTATGCATCTTGCTTTGATGAGCTTGACAAAGGAATATATATAGGTGACTTAAACCCTTTAGGTTTGCATTAGGTCAATGACGAGAGGTCATCAACCCAGAGCTTTATGCTTAACAGAATTATTGATGAAATAATCCTCCTTATTCAGCCTTAAGCATTATATGAATTCAAGGGTAATTTCTTTGGTCCATTACTTTATGCTTTGGTGTATTTGTAAAGAATTTGTAGATTTTGGGTTGAACTTGAAGTACTAAATATAGATAATACCTTGAACCTTAATTAGTCATGAAGACTTCAATCTGGTTACTTGAGTCTATCAGATTGGGTAAGCTAGGATTTGGTAACTCTTTGTCATCAGACTATTGAAATGGGGTTCGTTTACAATAATTTTTCTTATGGCTTATTGAGTAGATAGAGCTGTGACTTGACCGTAACTTGGCCTATTAAATCTGAACTAATTAATCCATTCTGGCTTTAGACTTGAGCTATGAAGAAATGTGTACCCCAAGCTATATTTGTTGAAGTTTGCATATTGTAAGTCATTTTTTATGGTTTAATATCTCAGAGCTTACGCACATTCAATAGCTATCTTGATTGAGACTCATTCCTTCCCACTGTAACCTTGACCTGACTTGATTAACTAGAGGAATTTCCTGAACTACGACTACTTAAACTTATCATGATAAATAAGCCATCATACTTCTAACAATCCTTACTAATAGTTTTACAAAACGGGGGTTCCTCTACTATGACCTTTCCTTTGGCTTATTCAGTAGACGGAGTTTCCAGCCATTAAGATATATTTTGGCTTATTGAATTCGGCCTTATACACCTATTTGAACATCAGCTTCAAGCTATAGAATAACTTATGCCACTCTAACTCAAATTATTGGGTAGTGTATCCATAAAGATCTTCTTTCTTGACCTTTAGAGTTTTGTTATGTTGAAGAAGGTGATATTTTGAGTTTTGAAGAATCACATACATATATGTATACTATAAGAAAATTAGTCATATTCTCTTATTTGAAAAGATATTTGTATTAAATGATTTTAAATATTTAGTTAGAGATCTCAGTGCAAAGCATGAAGTTAACCAAAATAAATATTTAAAATACCCCTGTCTTACGAGAAAAGGGTTTGACAAATTTTGTATTTCATAATTTTAAATATTTATTTCGAGAAATCCATAAATGGTGTGATGTTGACCCAAATAAATATCTAAATGCCCCCTATCATGTGGGGAAATTTAGACTGGTTTTAATTATAAAACTAAAAAAGCCCTCATTTCTTTCATGGGGATTTTCATGAGATGTTTGAAATGTTTTATTAAATTAGAAAAGAATTTCAAAATATATATATAATACATATCGATAACTATGCATGAAGTACATTATACATTAAACTCATAATTTCCTTGGTTGAACTTTATTCGTAGTTTTTCTTTAGGTATCAATCATTAATCAGTGGCCTGGGCCTTTGACGCTCATACTATCACACTCAAGGATCTATATTGAAGGAATTAAATTTGTTTTTTTATCATTTAACTAGAGCTTACCAATGAATAGTGGAAAGAAACATGATTGTATTTTTATCTTGTTCGAAGCCTCATATCATAGGATCCTTACCCTTTCTTGCTAATATACAAAACCACATAATGAGCACATAACCCATTAAGTAACTAAAATCTTATATATGAAATAAATTCAAGATAAAAGAAAAAAATATGTTATAAATCATATAAAAAAAATATATGCATCAATGACTATATTGATTATCAGTATTAGTTTATCATTCTATAGTTTATCACATCTCAATCCATTACATCATCAATCACGGTATCAGTAGCAGTCAACAATATAATGCTAGTAAAAAATTAGTATCATGATTAATAATATTAAATAATGTTAATGAAAGAAAATGTTAGTGTCATTCATAATATCATTATAGTGTTCGTAGTTGTCAGTATCAATATTCTGATATTCAATGAGTGTATCTTAAGAGTATCTTACTTCTATACTTATGACTCCAAATCAGTTGCCCCTTATAATTCCCAATCAATGTACTCCTAATAACTCATGAATCACATGAATCAGTCACTCCAACTCCTTATAACTCCTAATCAATTATGAGCACCTTATGAATCCCAATCAATGGAACACGTGGATCAATAAGTTTTCAAGAGGAGTTATCCTATCATGTAGTTTATGTCATTCAGTACTTCGTTTAAAATGTAATAAAATCATATCAAATTATTTATAATGATCAACTCTATAACATATCCAAATTTATACAATGAAATCTCATAAAATTAGGAGTTAATGCATTTTTGACAAATGCAGGGGAAATAAAATATGTAAAAATCAAAATCATTGAAAAAAAAAGTAAGAATTTAGTCACTTATAAAGAATATAATAAAATCCATAATAAGAATGACTGATCCAAAGGATTTTCTCTCTCCTCTCTCTTCTTCATATTTTTTAGTTTTTTTCTGGCCAAGCAATCAAGTGAGAGAGTCAATGGGATGAGATAAGGATATATATAATATGGCCTAGCACCACAACGCTCACCAGATCAGCTCTATAGCGTTATAATTTAGAATTTTCCTATTTTTCAAAATTTTATTTCACATACTTGAGTTATTACAATCTCATAACCTTTGAAAAATGACATCCTCAATATTTATATATCAGCCAAAGAGAGAAAGAGAGAGAGAGAGAGAGAGAGAGAGGGAGCATGCCCAAAAATAAAATTTTAAACTCAAATTAACTAAATATAAATCAAAAATTAAATTTCAATTTCACTCAAAAGCTTTAATTATATTTCAATGCTTTCAATAAACATTGCTCTGATACCATTTTATTAATCTTCAGAATATATATTAGAAGATTATATCTATCTTTCAACCATTTAACTAAAGCTTACCAATAAAAAATGGAAAGAAACATTATTTCATTTTTGTCTTGTCCGTAGCATCATTTTATAGGATCCTTACCCTTTCCTGAGAAACATACAAAACCATTTAATGAGTTTAGCAAGTAACTAAAATCTTACAACTGAAATCAATGCAATATGTAAAAGAATAATATGATATAAATCATAAAAAATGTATGCATCAATGTCTATACTGGGTATCCATCTCCGACTACTTATAACTCCCAATAAATCTCCAGCTCCTTATAACTCTGAATTAGTGGATCTTGTGGATCAGTTAGATATCACGAGGAGTTATCATATTATGTATATGATATCATTCAGTACTTCATTTAAATTGCAATAAAAGTATATCAAATTGTTTAGATTGATCAAATCTTTACATATCCAAATTTACATGTTGAAAGCTCACTAGATCAGTGCTGAAGCACTCTACTTTAGAATTTACTCATTTAAAAAAAAATTATTTCAAAAATTTGAGTTATTACAGGTACAACTTTATGATGACTAAAGGATCTTCCAATTAGACTCAAATTTATCACCTATTCTTTGATTTGGGATGATTGACCTTATCATCACTAGGACTAATTTTTCTTCTTGAAATACTCGATGGCGCGCCAGTCGACGAAAATATTTAGCCATCCTTGTTTGATAAATCTCCAAATCATGTTGTTCTTATAGTTTGATTTCATACAATTCATCGAGATCATCCATTCTCAGGTCATTATTCTACTCGTACATGAGACCAAAATGGATAGCTGCATGAAGTGACAGTAGCTTAATCTCCAACGACAACACTACTTCAACCCTGAACACTAATGCATAGAGAGTGGCTTTAGTTAGATTCATGTAAGTTGTACAGTATGCCCGTAGTAATTTTATCATCTCGATATTAGCCTCACTTTTATTCTTGGTAAGGATATTCTTTAGTAGGTTTACCAGTGTCTTCTTGAAGGCCTTCGTTAGACCATTTTCCCTCATGTTTTATATAGATGAGTAGCACCAATCAATCTTATGCCAATCATTAATCTTATGAATTTTAGTACTTCTGAATGTCATGTCGTTGTCTTAGATTATGCGGTGTGGTACACCAAATCTGTGTATAATATTGTGAGTAAATAAGGTAATTATGTGCTTAGAGTTAACTTCATTAAATGGCACCACTTTTTCCCACTAGGAAAAGCAATCAGTCATTGCCAATATGAAGTGGTGTCCAGTCAATAATGGTGGATCAATTGGCCTGATTATATTAATGTCCGAATATTCAAATAGCCATTATGCCATTATAAGGTGCAACATGTTTGGCAGTTGATGTATGCCATCACTGCAGATTTGATAATTATGGCACCTCTTAGCATGATCAATGTAATCCTCCACAAGTGTTGTCCAATAATAAACCATTATCTTGATTTTAGAGGTCATTTTTTTTCTTGAATGGTGTGCGCCATAAAGTTCTTCATGAACTTATGCTACCACTTTATCAGCTTTTTTGGTCACTAGACACCTTAGCTAAATCTAGTCAAAAGCTCTTTGATACATCGTGTTATTGACAAACACGTATATAATGATTTTTTTCTTTATTTGTGCAGCTAGCAATTTTTCTACCAGTAGCTTGCTTTCTCTAAAGTAGTTAATAATCAATTATCTCTAATCATCATGTTCTTTAACATAAAGTAATACCACCATAATTTCTAGGCCACACTAAATTTATGACTTCTTTTGACTACTTATTATTCATCTGACTGGTTTTCAAGAGGAATTTGTTAGGACATTGAGGATCAACAAGAGTTGCCTCCTGCGAGCTTTAATTTGGTAATCACTCTTCTTGCAAGAATTATAATTTTTTTTCCTCTAAGTCCCAATGAGTATGGACACTAATCAACACAGGCTCGTCATTCATACTCTCCATTTCCTAGGCTAATTTGACTAGATAATATGCCTTTCTATTTTGAGCTCACGGAACTCAAGCTAATTATATGGTTTAAATTTATTTCATAAGATCAAGAACTCATCGATGAAACTCAAGCTTGCTAATTTTGTAGATGTCTAGCACCTAATTTATAACAAGCTAAAAATTGCCAAAAAAAAATTCAAGGTTCTAAATCCTAACTGAAATGACAATATCTAGACTCACTAATAGAGCTTCAAATTTAACCTTATTTTTGGCTTATGGTTTAATCAGACTGAAGAATATCTCATTATACCTCATCAAGCATTATGAAGATATGAATGATGCTAGCTTAGAGCTTTTACTGGATTTAGAGGATAAGCAGGTTTAATCAATGTGCTACATCAAAGTAAATCTCCTATACTTATGATTTCACCTTTTCTTGGACATACATAATCTGTTCATCTGACAAATTATCGTTGAGTGGTGAAATTGTAAGGATAGGATACAAGGGAAGAAAATTAGCCAAGGCTTGCCCCTTTACCACGTTTTGTGGTGCACATGTGATATCAAACTACAATAATATTACTTCCCATTTGGCTAGATGACATGCAAGCATTGGTCTTATCATCAAGAACATCAATGGACCGATCTTTGCTATCAATGTGATTTTATGAGAAAATATATAGAGGCAGAGGTTTTAGATAATAGAAATCATGCCATGCAATGCTAATTAATTGGAGAGTAACATATCTCTACCCCAATAAACCTCCCATTGATGTGTTAGAGTGTATTACATTTACCTTTTTTATTGTGCCAAGCATCTGTGGGACTCTTCTAATACTATAATATACAGGATAAGAGGCTTCCATAAAATTAGTGCTACAAGAATAGATGGGTTTAATAAGTAACTCTTAATGCCATTAAAGGCTTCCTAATGCTCTTTGTCCCATTTAAAGTAGACACTTTCCTTATTAATTTTGAAGATGGAACTTACCTAACATATTCAATATGAATCGTTGAATGAAAGTCATTTTACCTTACAAGAAATGAAGTTGTTTAAGGTTCTTGGGTGGTAACATCTACATACATAATCACCTTTATTTTATTAGGATCGATCATAATTCTTTAATGGAAAATAATATATCCCAAAAAAATTTCTAAGGAGACCCCGAAAGTATATTTGAGAAGATTCATCTTTAGATCAAACTTTCTGATTCTATAAATTACTATTTAAGTCACTTAGATGGTTATTTTGGTCCATTCTCTTGACAATAAGATCATCCACATAACATTTGACTTTTATTGAATCAGCTCATCAAAGATGGTGCTATTACCCGCTGATAAGTGGTACCAATATTCTTCAAGCTGAAGGGCATGACTGTGTTGTAGAATGTACCAATGGGTTTTTTGAGTGATCTATGTTGCTCATCTTCATCTGCCATCTTGATTTGGTTGTATCCCGATGATTCATCCATAAAGGTGAATATATTATGATTGGATGTGTTATCAACTAAGAGCTCTAACACTAATAGCAAATGGTCATCTTTTGGGTATGCTTTATTGGGGTCCTAAAGTCGATGCAAAAATTGATATGAGCATTATTCTTCTTGATGAGGATAATATTGGTGATTTAATTTTCATATTTTTCTTCTTTAATGAAGCCTGTATATGTGAGCTTCTTTATCTCTATGATAACATATTCTTCAATCTCCAATCTTATTCACCTTGGAGCATGCTAGATGGGCCCAAGATCTAATTTAATAGTGAATCTATGAACCACTATATCAAGGGATAAGTCAGGAATTTTATCATGTATCACTGAATTCATAAAGAAGATCCTTTATTTCTTCAACTTGCTCTTCAAGTGGAAGAGCACTAATGAAGGTTGGGCTATGATCTTCTTTAGTCCCAAATTTAACTTTCTTCAGTTCACTATCATAGCTTCTCACCACCAAATTTAAGCTCTTATGTTGCAGGTTTAGCTTCTACGGGTTGTACATCTGATAGATTAACTTTATAGATCTCTTCCTCACTACCGTAATTAGATTCGACTTCCCCATATGTTTTTACACAGTAAATCTCCTTTTGCGGATACTTTCATATGATAAATCTGAGGCTTCTTCTTGTAAGGGCATCACTCCATGACATGAGAGGATTTTCCCGATATCATAACTTTAAAATGGGACAAATTCATTGTTTAGTAATATCAGCATGAACTCCTTATCTTTGCATCTTTCATTAAACTTTTCTTGTATAATCCCTAGGTATCCTTATAAAAATTATCTCTCCAGAATCAATAAGCTTGACAAGCCAGTCAAAATCCTTTTCTTTGTATTCTCCAAATTTATAGAATGAATTCCCTGGTCTTGTGTTTTTGGTTAGATGAGGTACGTAAAATATTTTGAGCTATTCGATATTATGCACCTAGCGAGGGATAATTTATTTGAAATGTAATAAAAAAATAGATGTGACTATGAATATGCTCCCTGATATTGGTAAGCTATCTATTCTTCTTTAGAAGACACATCATACCTTACTCTCATAGGTTGACTTATAGTCATAATTAGAATCAGAACATTCCACCTTTTTCTTCCCTTTGACTAAAGACTGGTAGGCCTTTTTAGACTTAATGGGGTTATCATCATCTTATTTAGTTTCACTCCCCAAGTGAGGCACAGCTTTGCTTGGATTAGACGTGGTGATTGCTTTGGGAAGAGTCGGCATTGCCTTCTTTCTTCTTACTTACTTTTCCTCATATTCTTATATTGGCCATTTTGCAACTTATGAATTTGGCTCCTTGTCTTCAAAAGAGTTTGATAAATTTGGCTCTTTTGGTATGAAGTAGTTTGTATCTTTATATACTTTCATGTGATGGAACTCAAACATGTAAGGCTCAAAAAAATATGCTTCATATCTTTTGGGATTTTTGAGATCCTGAATCAAAATTTTTTAAAGATCTTCAGACATTAAGAGAGCTTCCTATATGCTGAGTTGCACTGGAATTTTCCTTATTTATGATAGTATATTATAATCCATCACTTTATTCAAGTGCCTTTCTTCCTAGGATCTTTGGGAATAATATCTTCATTGAAAACTATCTCCTTTCCCTTATCTTTATTTGAGAACCCCTTTTTTGATAGAGATGGAAGTTTCTTGCAACTTTTCAACATCACTTGGTGTTAAGAGAGTTGCTATTTACATGTTTTACATTCTTGCAACTTGTATAGTTTTGATGATTTCAAATATTATTGTTTTATGTGTTGATATCTCCTAACACTTTTTGGAATATTTGTTTTTACTCTTGTGTGAACTAACACTTTCAGGAAAATCAAACTCCAGACTACTGAAGACTTCAAATCAAATTCAGCTTGAGATATTTTGTAAATTGAAGCTTATACTTTTCTTTGAATTAAGTTTGAGAGGGAGTGATTGTAATTGAGTTAATAAACACACACACACACTTGAGGAGATCTTTAAAAAATTATATTGATCATACGGGACGAACACAGTTCGTACGGGACGATCAAGTCAGTTATCTTCTCGAAAAAGTAATGGAATGAATAGGAAGCCCGAAAAAATTTTCTAAGTCATGATCATCGATGATGAATTTTTATTCGTCCCAGGATGAAATCTCCTCTGGAAAATTTTCGCTCAGACAAAATCCATATTCATTCCAGGAATAAATGCTCTATGGAAAATTTTTATCCAGACGAATTTCCAATTCATCCCAGGATGAAATGGCCTCTGGAAAAATTTCATCCAGACGAACTCATATTCGTCACAAGATGAAGTGAATCGACTCTTGAAAAATTAGCGACTTCCTGCAGATTTCGGAACAGACCTATGGTATAACCGTTCGTACCGGACAAACATTATTCGTACGGGATGATTATCGTGTACGAAGTCAGTTCTTACCAATTTACATTAGGTTCATTTCCAACTGAATTAAGTAATATCGTCCAGGATGATCCAGGATGATCCACGATCGTACGGGACGATCCACTGCTGACAGACTTGAATTTTAGCAGTTTTTGGACGAATTTTTGTGTCTTTCCTATATAAAGTCCAATATAAACTGCCACTTATTCTTTTTGTCTATTGATCTTCGTGCCAATTGAAAGGAGAGAGTGAGAGAGAGTGTATGAATGAGAATTCTTACTACTGGAGCATGAAGGTTTCACTTGGAACTCAAAGGTAAGAGTCTCTACTTTTGATTTTTGATTACTTCACTCTTTTCTCTCTTTCTTCTAGATTTCTTGTGAAGAAGATTTGTCAAGAAGATCCGGTTCTCTGTCGACACTTGGAGAGTGTGAACAACCGAAGGGTTCTCTGCCCACACTTGGAGAGTGTGAACAGCCGAAGGGTTATCTGCCCACACTAGGAGAGTGTGAAAGGATGAAAGGTTCTCTGCCTACCCTGGAGAGCGTGAAAGGATGAACGGCTCTCTGCCAACACTAGAAAAAGTATAAAAGGATGACGGTTCTCTGCCGCACCGGGTAGTGGTGGAAGAGAGTTTTGTAAGGGTTTCACCGCCTTGCTTTGGGTGCAAAAGGAGAATCACTATTGATATTAGTGCAATACTCGGAGGGTGCCTCCAGGGAGTGGATGTAGGTCGTGTTTGACCGAACCACTATAAATCTCGTGTCTTTTATTTTTCCGCTGCTTTTTTTTTTTTTTACTGTTTCTAACTTGTGGTTGAAAACATTTTCTATAAAATTCACTAAAATTAAATTCTCAGTTTTAAATTTTAAAAGAGGGTAAAATTTTTAAATACCAATTCACCCCCCTTTTGGTTAGCCGCTAGGACATAAGCTTAGGTTTAACAACCTAATTCATAGTGAACAAGTTTCAACAAGTGGTATCACAGCTTTGTTTCAAAATCATAAGTTTAGACTACTTTTTGATTAACGTAGATAGCTACATTTGGAAACTGAAATACACCTGAGGGTTACTCTATTACTATACCTCCATTGTTCGACAATATTCCTTTTGATTTTTGGAAAATATGCATGTCTATATTTTTACAGTCACTTGATTATCATATGTGGATCTTAGTTCAAGAAGGGTATACAAAACCAACTAGACTAGTTGACAGAGTTAGAGTTGAAACACCTTTTGTGGACTGGATAATAGAAGAACGTGACTTAGCATAACTAAAC
>NW_021319486.1:1416658-1420223 GCF_001605985.2 Dendrobium catenatum
GGAATTTTTGTTGGATACTCAAGTGTTTGAAAATCTTATAGAGTATTCAATAGAAGAACTTTGATAATTGAGGAGACCACACATGTTGTATTTGATGAATTTGGAAATTTGGAAGAGTTAAATATTATAGAAGATGAGATTGAGGATAACTCCCAAAAGATTGATAAAATAAATTTGGAAGAAAATATGGAAAAAAAATTTGGAGATAGAAAATAGGGCTAGAGATTTGAGATTTTCTAAAAATCACCCAAATGAGTTGATAATTGGTGAACCTAGTGAGGGTGTAAGGACTAGGCATGGATTAAACAAAGAAGTCAATCATTCAGCCTTCATTTCAACAATAGAACCCACTAATATTGATCAAGCACTTTCGGATGAATTTTGGATTTTGGCCATGCAAGAAGAGTTAAATCAATTTGTAAGAAATAAAGTTTGGAAATTAACTACAAGGCCAGAGGATCAAAGTGTAGTGAGAACTAAGTGGGTATTCAAAAATAAAATGAATGGCTCAGGAGTAGTAATTAGAAATAAGGCTAGATTAGATGCTAAGGGGTATAATCAGATTGAAGGGATTGATTTTAAGGAGAATTTTGCCCCTGTAGCTAGACTTGAAGCAATTAGGGTTTTGTTAGCCTTTGCCTATTTTAGAGGATTTAAATTGTATCAAATGAATGTAAAAAGTGCCTTTTTAAATGGGATAATTCAAGAAGATGTTTTTATGGAATAACCATCAGGTTTTGAAAATTCTAAATACTCAAATCATGTTTTCAAGTTGAAAAAGGCATTATATGGATTGAAACAGGCACCTAGGGCTTGGTATGAGAGGTTGAGCACCTTCCTACTTGAAAGATCATTTGAATAAAGAAGTGTGGATACAACACTTTTTTTGAAGAGATTTGGAAATGATATACTCATTGTACAAATTTATGTGGATGACATCATCTTTGGATCTTCAAATAAAAATATTTATGATGATTTTTCTAAAACAATGAGTAGTAAATTTGAGATCAGTCTAATGGGAGATTTAAGTTACTTACTAGGATTTAGCATTAAGCAAATTGAGGAGGGTACATTTCTTAGTCAATCAAAATATGTTAAGGACATCCTCAAAAAGTATGAAATGGACAATGCTAAACCTGTTAGTACACCTATGAGTTCCTCAGTTCAGTTGGATAAAGACCCTAAGGGAAAATCTATTGATCAAAAAAAATTTAGAGGGATAATTGTATCTTTACTTTACTTGACAGCTAGCCGGCCCGATATCATATTTAGTATTTATTTGTGTGCTAGATTTCAATCAAATCTAAAATAATCACATTTGACAGCAGTAAAAAGGATTTTAAGATATCTGTTAGGAACTCGGAACTTAGGAATTTGGTATTCTAAGTTTAGCTCTTCATTTGAAATAATTGGTTATTCATATTCTGACTTTGCAGGTTGTAGGGTGGATAGAAAGAGCACTTCTGAAACATGCCAGTTTATTGGAAATTCCTTAGTCTCTTGGTCCAGTAGAAAACAAAATTTAGTAGCCCTATCTACTATAGAAGCTGAATACATTGCATTATGAAGTTGTATGGCACAAGCACTTTGGTTGAAACAACAGTTGATTGATTTAGGATTAACTATAGGCACTATTCCAATTTATTGTGATAACACTAGTGCTATTTGTATTTCTAAAAATCCTATTCAACATTTAAGAACCAAACATATTGATATAAGACATCATTTCATAAGAGATCATGTATCTAAAGGAAAAATTGAACTCACTCATGTTTCTACTGAAAATTAACTTGCAGACATTTTAACAAAATCTTTAGCCTTTGATACTTTCAGTGTATTAAGAACAAGGCTTGGAGTAATCGATTTGAATGCTTAATAAAAATATTTTTTCTGCAACATTGATATGTGTTTTTAGTTAGTAATTTTCTGTTTATAATTGTGTTTGTGATTTTTTTTATCTTGAGTTTTTGTTCGTTTTCATTGTGTTTTTAGTGTGTTTGTGTTTTAATTTTGATTGAGTGCTTGTTTTAAAAAAATTGAGTGACAATCGTCCGGGATGAAAAGTTTTTGTACGGGACGAATTGTGTCGTGTGTCAAACTGTTAGATTTAGAACTGTTTGCGTGCAGTTTTTCAGTTTTTAATTTTCACTTCGTCTGTACGATTGTCATGATCATCCAGGATGAACTTGTTCAAATGACGAGATGATTGAATGTCAGTTAAATGGATAAGGTAGTTTTTAATGCTATATTTCGTATGTACGAACCTTTGGTTCGTCCGGACAAACACATGTCAGTTCAATGCGGGGGACGGTTTCAACTGCCATTAAAACGATCATAAGTTCTGATCATTCAGGACGAACACGTGTTCGTCTGTACGATCGTTTTGGTCAAAAGTCTGTACGAAAGGACGCTTCATAAGTTGTATGATTATGAAAAGCCATTTTATTTTGGACGCATCCATTCGTACATACAAAATTTTTTCGTACGGGGCGAATCGATTTCGTAAGAGACGAACATAAATTTTGTCTGTACGAACAGTCATTTTTCAATAAATTGGAGGGCTTTTGAACTCAATAGTCATCACTCACACATCACTTTCAAAACCTTTCGACCTTTAGATCCTTTGCAATGGCAAATTCAAGCAAGAGACAAAAGACTCTAGCCAAGGGATCACCTAGAAACTCTTCCGATAACTTTCTTTCCAAAGTCAATGAACAGTCTTTTCCCAGATTCGTGTCCGCTAAAATCATCCCCTCTAGAATTCTTATCCATAATCAACTGACATTTCAGGTAATGAACTTGTTTGTTTCAAGTTAGTTTGGTTTCATCCTCACCCTAGTTTATCTCTACAACAAAGAAACCTTTCACTATTTCCTGGCGAACATGTCTTTCAACTCCGACCATTCTGTTATCCATTCCTATGTCTTTAAAAAAGAGTTGAAATCACCAAAGCTGACTAGGAAACTTTTTGAACTTAAGGACTGAGGGAGCTAGAGCACATACCTTTACCACCATTTCTGAATATGAATGGTATGAAATTAATAAAGTGATTAGAGGAATCATTTTTAACAAGCATATGCCTAAAGTATCCAGTCTTGTTCATAATGCTCGTATCATCCAGCATGTTCTGAGAACTTCTATAATTCCTAAAGCTGGTAATAGAATCAACATTATTCCTCTTCTTTCTATAGTAACTTTCTTGATCATGACTGAAGAACCTATAGATGAAGCCCAACTAATCCTTGACTATCTCTATGGACTCTCTGAAATTGGTCATGTCGAACATAAAAGAAAGAAGAACATTTCCTTAGGACATCTGGTTGCCTACATTCTGGATAAGAAATACAACTTGGTTCAGCCTGATCAAGATTTTGAAGAACCATTCTACTACAACGATGGATCATTTAGAGCAATCTTCAATAAAGAAGAACCAAGTAAAACACATGTCATTAGTGATACTGAGGAAGAACATGAAGCTGCACCTGCACCTGTTAATGAACCAAATTATCAAGATTTGGTTCAAAGATTTGACCGTTTAGAGCCTCACTTTGATCAAAGGTTTGAT
>NW_021319486.1:1421188-1427509 GCF_001605985.2 Dendrobium catenatum
TCATCAATTCAGGGGGAGTTTAGGAGATTCTTAGAATTTGAAATTATACAAACAATAATTGTTTTGCCATCATCAAAAAGGGGGAGATTCTTAAGAGAGTTGTTATTTGCATGTTTTACATTCTTGCAACTTGTATGGCTTTGATGATTTCAAATATTATTGTTTTATGTGTTGATATCCCCTAACACTTTTTGGAAGATTTATTTTTGCTCTTGTGTAAACTAACACTTTCAGGAAAATCAAACTCCAGAATACTGAAGACTTCAAATCAAATTCAGCATGAGATATTTTATAAATTGAAGCTTGTACTTTTCTTTCAATTAAGTTTGAGAGAGAGTAATTGTAATTGAGTTAATAAACACACACACACACTTGAGTAGATCTTTAAAAAATTATATTGATCATACAGGATGAACATAGTTCGTACGGGATGATCAAGTCAGTTATCTTCTTGGAAGAGCAATGGAACGAACAGGAAGCCCATAAATTTTTTTTAAGTCCTGATCATCCAGGACGAAATCTCCTCTAGAAAATTTTCGTTCAGACAAAATCCATGTTCGTTCCAAGATGAAATGCTCTCTGGAAAATTTTCGTCCAGACGAATTTCCAATTCGTCCCAGGATAAAATGTCCTATGGAAAAATTTCATCCAGACGAACTCATATTCGTCCCAGGACGAAGTGAACCGACTCTTAAAAATTAACGACTTCTTGAAGATTTCGAAACCGACCTATGGTATAACCGTTCGTACCGGACAAACCTTATTCATACGGGATGATTATCCTGTATGAAGTCAGTTCGTACCAATATACATTAGGTTCATTTCCAACTGAATTAAGTAACATCGTCCAGGACGATCCACTGCTAACAGACTTGAATTTTAGCAATTTTTGGATGAATTTTTGTGTCTTTCCTATATAAAGTCCAATATAAACTGCCAGTTAATCTTTTTGTCTTCTGATCTTTGTGCCAATTGAAAGAAGAATCAAGGAAAGTATAAAAAGACGACAGTTCTCTGCCGCATAGGGTAGTGGTGGAAGAGAGTTTTGTAAGGGCTTCTCCGCCTTGTTGTGGGTTCAAAAGGAGAGTCACTATTGGTATTAGTGCAATACTCGGTGGATGCCTCCTGGGAGTTGATGTAGGTCGTGTTTGACCGAACCACTATAAATCTAGTGTCTTTTATTTTTCCGCTGCTTTTATTTTGTTTTTTGTTTTACTATTTTTAACTTGTGGTTGAAAAACTTTTTCTATAAAATTCACTAAAGTTAAATTCTCGGTTTTAAATTTTAAAAGAGGGTAAAATTTTTAAATACCAATTCACCCCCTCCCCCCCCTCTTGGTTAGCCGCTGGGACATAAACTTAAGTTTAACAACCTAATTCATAGTGAACAAGTTTCAACACTTGGGCCACTTCATCTACTTTCAAACTCTTTTAAAAAAACATTTAATAAAGTATTTTCTTCAGTGTCAGCCATTATCTCTTCAAAAGATTCATTTGCAAGCTTATAATCACTGACCAGATTTATATTATCCATCTGTGATGCTATGTCGAGCTTTGATTCATACTTATTTGAAAAATACAAATCTTCCTCTAAACTATAATCCATTGGCAACACCACAGACAAGACTCAAAAGTTACCTTTTAAGTATTCTTTCCTTCAGTCAATATATCTAATGTCTAGAGATGACCTGGCATATCTTCATAAGAAGTAAGTTTTTGTCATCTTCTTCTTCATCATCTATTTTAAGGTCCAACATAAAGTCAGTGAGCTTAATAGGATTCCTCATAATATGGTAGTAGTCATCCAAATTATCAATAGCCTTTTAAGTTGTTATATTTTTCTCCTTCAACTTTTTTAATTTGGTCCTTCTCTTAGAGAATTTTAATTTTGCCTTACTAGAATTTTATAAGCTGTCTTGACTAGGTTCTGTTTGGAAGTAGACGCATGTGCAAAATGTTACCCTTTTAAATCTAGCACTAATTTAGTATGATACTTTCTTAAGATTCCAATAACTCTTTCAGATTGCCTCACCATTTTTATTGGGTTCTTAGAGACCATAATCTTCAATTACTCATCTTGAGCTAGTTTTTTTTTATTATTTTATTCTTTTAGTCAGGGGTATGTAAGAGGATGTAACCACCCATATTGATTATTTTCAGAGATGAAGTAACATATTATCTTATAATGTTAATTCACCATTTATATATCTTCTTTGTAGCCAATCCTTGAAGTTGTTGTAGTATTCAATAGGGTGGATAATTGCCCAATGATAGGTAAATAATTTAGGTTGCTTGTTTGATCAGACTCTTCAGGTCTCTATATTCTGGCAGTTCTAGACCCACTATGAGTGCTTATAAAAATAAATAGGCAACACTTTTCCTTTTGAATGGATATTCTCTTTGAGTGATAGGAACATATGATCACCAGTTCCCATTATTTTCCTAGGGTGTTGTCCTCCACCAGTAAAGGTCTGAGGCTTGTCATTCGCTCGAGTACCAGCTTTGACTAGGGAGTAGGGTTGGCTAACGATTTTCCCTTGCCTTCTCTATAAATAGGTTGTTTGCCCTTATTGACATTTTATGCCACTTGTTTTCCCTTATCAGCCTTTAAAGAGAATGTAAAGTGGGCTTCACCCTTCGTACTCTCTAAAGCTTTTCCCTTCTTAGATTTGTTATAGTGGATTTTAGATTTTGACAAGTTTAAGTTTTCAAACTTTGCCACTCTATATAACCAATCTTGGAAGGTAGTGATAGATGTCATGCATAAGAAGGTTTATATCTTATCATTGATGTTCCCTAGTAATAATTAAATGACATGCTCCTCTTCCAATGGCTGGTCACACTTCAATCTTAGATTACACTAGCGAGTTATATATTTTTGTACTAACTTGTTTCTTTTTCACTTCTTTGAGGTGAGGTCATCAATAGTTGTCTTGTCAGTTGTGCTGGTGAATCTCTTCATGAATATAGTCTCCAATTCCACGAACATGATCATATAATCATTTGGAAACTTGGTGACCATTCAAAAGTAGATGACATTAAACTACTAATGAATTGTTAGAAGCGTAAGGCATTGATGCCTCCTATATTTCCTCAAGTAGCCTTGAATTGCACTTGATACTATTTGAGGTTACAATTACCACTGAAGGTATTGAATTTGGGAAAAAATACCCCTTTGGATTAAAACACCTGACCATATTCTAACGGATACAGGCGACTTTTCACTATAGGAAAGTTAACAATTTATATGGTCTTTGTTGTGAAAAACTTTTTCTAAAAAATTATGAAAGATTGAAGATGTAAGTATTCATCATTTTATTTATGATGTTTTTGAGAATCACCCTTAAATGTGCAGCAAAAATTCCACCACAAATCCACCATAAATCCATCATAAATTTGTCGCAAATCTGACATAAACAAACTTATATATAACGACTAACTGGGCATTTATTTCATTTGCTCCTATTCTAGAATGTAACGTTTCTCGGCTTTGATAGATGACATCACACCATGGCATCACATCCTTCGATGATATTCCTTCCTATCGCATCTAGCACTTCTTTTATATTCTTATTTTTCTTCACAGTTGTCATCTCCCCTCTGATCGCAACTTGTTCGAAAGTTGTGATAGGAACTCACTCGCTGTGAAGGTAACTAGGTTTCTCCCTTTCACATGCTTCTTCAACCAAATTCCTTAAATGTACCAAACTCCAGGATTTAGTAAAGCTGAGATTTATCATAAAAAGAGGGAAACAGAGGATTTATTACATCGTAAGATCTACAAGTTACTATTTGGTAGGATTTACTATAAATCCTTCTCAAATCCTGCATAATTCCTAATGCCAAACCACCTCTAAGAATAAACTTTAAGCCCATATAATTTTTCTTTTGGCATGATGTTCTTACTATGACATTTGCAAAAGGATGTACCTTGGTGTAAGCTTTTGTCTAATCATATTCTTCATATTGGTAAGACTAGAGAGGGAGTTGATGAAAAATAGGAAATATAATTTTTCTTTTGTGGTGCTTGATCTAGTGGTTGGATTTTGATAATGGGTGATTGATTCATTACCAAGAGCGCACAATTTAGTTATCTTGGGTCTATTATTCAAAGCGATGGTGAAATAAATGGGGATATCATTATTATAATTCAAGTTGGATAGTTGAAGTGGAGGGCTGCATCGAGCCTATTGTGTGATAGAAAAGTACCCATCAAACATAAGGAAGAATTTTATGAGATGGCAGTGAGATTTGTTATGCTTTATTATGCATAATGTTGGCTTTTATATTAGAAGCATAAAATTAAGTGTTGTAAATATGAGGATGCTTAGGTGGATGAGTGAATTCACACATAGAGATAAAATACATCAAAAGTTTAAAGTAGCTCTAATGGTAGATAAGATTAAAGAAACTCATCTTAGATAGTTTAGTCATATAAAAAGTTGGCTATATGACAACTCTGTCAGGAGAGCAGATGCGATAGATCTGGTTTATATTAAGAAAGGTAGAGGCAGACTTAAAAAGACTTGGTTAAAAATTATTTAAAAAGATTTTTTATTAGATTTAAATAAGAATTTGACTCTGAATATGACACAATAGAGAAAAAAGATGCATATAGTCGACCCCATGTTGTGGGAGTTGTTGTAGTACTAGACTTCAAAAAGCTTTTTAATGTTACATAATTTCATTCAATGAAAGCTTTGTAGGATGAGTATACATGGCTTCAAGAGAGCCAAGCTGCAGCTGGAGAGGGATCCTCTGGGAGTTTTACATATATTTCTGACTATCCCACTTAGTTGTAGGCTGTAAGAGGAATGCAAAAAGGATAAATGAATGAATTAGGCTCACAAGCCTACACATCTGATGGAGAGTCCTTTTCTACCTCCAACTACTATGGAAGTATCTATAACAATTTATATACCCAACAATTGGCTAATTTGGTAAAAGAGAGAGAAAATAATTGAAAATCATTCAGATACTTGATAAGCATAGGAAATTGAGCGGGTAGATTCGTGGAAATTAGCCTTCACCGACATCGATTGAGCATGACAATAACGATACAGATTCCGCTTAGATTGGGGGGAGCTTTTGCACTTACACCGGGACCTGATCAACACTATTTTCAAGAGATGGTCTAGCAATTTGATAGGTTGGAGACTCACTTTGATCAATATTTTGATCAAATTGAGAATCATTTAAATCAGCAGGATGATATGTACCAAGAGGACATGGGTTGGATTCGTGGTCAGTTTGACATAGTTAATGTAAATGTAGCTATGATGAATAGCTATTTTTCAGTGTTCAACCAACCACCTCCTCCAAACCAGGATCCCTCTGAGTTTTAGATGTACTCATTTGTTGTTGCTTATATTAGTCCTTTGCCAGTGATGTAATGGTGTTTTCTATTTCATGTTTAAAGTGGTCATTTGATGATGTTATGTATTCTATGTTAATTGATATCCATGTATTGAATATATCTGATCATTATGATATTAATGAAAAATGACATGTTTTGGAGACTTGTGTTTGTTACTTACTTGTTGAAGTGTTAGTATGGCTATGCGAAAAATCATTTTGAAATAGATCATTGACATTGGTTTTAAATTATTTTGCTTCACTAATTAATTTCAATATGAAAATTTAATCTTTCAAAAATTTAAATTAATTTATAACTGGATTTGGATAAGTAGATCAATTTTATGTTTTTTTAGGAAAATATAACTAGAATATTATTATTGCAATCTTGATGTTTTATTATTTTTTTATTTTCTTTTTCAATATATTTATTTTTGTTATTAGTAAAATTAGAATTTATATTCCTAATCTTGGAAAAACCTAAAAAGTATATAAAAAGAAAATGCACAATATATGCAAAAATTGAAATATTGTGCAATAGTTTATAAAGTGAAAAGAGTCACAAAATTAGTCCCAAAAGAAAAGATGCACAAAGTGTGCCAGAAAAAAAAAAGATGCATAAAATGTGTAGCAAATTTATTTTCATGACTTATGTTTTGATGATTGACAAACACTTTTAACTGTCTTGGACTGCCAGTTACTTCTAACTTTTCAGGAATCGAAGATCGGACGAACAAACGAAGCCAATTCAAGATTGTGTAGGTTTAGGGTTGAGTCAGTATGTACTTTGTTTTTTCTCTTCTTGAGTCTATTTGTAATGATCAAAGAGACTGATGCTAAGTAACCCTACACACACACTTGAGAGACTTAGAATTTCTGTTTTAACTCATATCGGCCAGGACGATATTTACATCGTCCTAGACGATCGGGCTTAAAACAGAAATCTAAACAAGGATTCTTAATTAA